>NW_009203398.1:72613-109222 GCF_000690835.1 Fulmarus glacialis | reverse complement strand
ATCTCTTCCTGCCTTCCAAAAAAAAAAAAACCAAACCTTTCGTTTACTCTCCCCTCCTCAAATATTTCCAGTTTACCCAAATACGAATCACCTAATTCCAAAACAGGTATTAACAAAGAACCCCAGTTAATGCTGCTCGTTTCTGCATGTATATAAAGAGCGCCTAGATGAAAGACTGTGATCAGCCAGCTAAACGGAGTTGAGATGAAAAACACTCTTACAGGCAGGGTTACCTTCTACTGCTGGGTTGCTTGAGGCAGGATTTTCTGAAGGGCATGTACAGTTCAGGGCAAATGGGAGGGGTTGAGATTGTCATTAATTCTATGGTTTGGGAGAAAATTATCTAAGACCCTAAACACTGTTTAACGAACTTGTGACGGAAGTGACAAATTTACAGCAGAAGAATTCAGTTATTTAGCTGATTATGTGGCTGATAAAAATTAATGAAAATACCTCAATAAGGATTTATATAGCTACAATATTATTAAAAGTTTATAACCACTTGCTAATTGGCATCATTAATGAAAATTAATATGGCTACATGCACTTAAGTATTTCACCCTGTAATGAGGAAATGAACAGTGACGTGAAATATTACTAATAATTAATACTACATACATTTTATTAGACAAAGAGTATGTCCAAGGCTTTGCCAAGAGGAGGAAACACAATTATCCAGCCTGTGTGTAACATGTGGTAGTAACGAGTTAGCATTCTGGCTAGAGATGTTGAGAATGATGCTTAGTGATACAGATACATCAAAAAGAGATCCCATATCACAGAAAAGACAGTAACGGTGCTGAACCTGAGGCAGAAGTTTCTAATACATCTCCCTTTGTCACGTTGGACAAGTTACTTGCTGTCTGTCTGTACCTCAGATTGCCATTTGCAAATACAGATCATATCATTTCCCTCTCAGTGTGTGGTAAAAAAAATGTATATAGAGGAATGGGGGAGAGGTTTTGGCATTAAGGCTACGTAACTGCAACGGCAAGATGCATCAAAGGACCTGCAGATCTTGTAGGTAGGTCCTGTAACAGCAGTAAAAGCTTTGTCAGGTACCTGGGCTCCCTGCACAGTGCATTTGGAACTGTATCATATCAAAAGCATCAACATGCTTGCTTGAGAACTACCTTGTAAGAAGCTTGAAAGACAGGGATATATATTCCAGATCTTATCCTTTTCTGAATCTTAGACACTTTGCTGAGTCTCTGGGATGTACCATAACACATCAGGATTACAGTCCCAAATCTCTCTGGAATGTATTTATTTATGACATTCGGGGTTTTTTTTTCCCCCAAAGGAATGAGGTGTCTGTTTTGACATTTATATGAGAGTTTGGTGATTAGAACAAGCCTTAAAAAGTGGGTGGCCCAATTTTAATTTCCTCTTTTTCATATAATGATTCAAATATCACCTCCTACTTCCTGGGAGACCCTGCTTACAAAGAAGATACATTTGAATTTTTTAACAGCCGGATGAGATAGAGAATCAAGAGCAAGCACTACAGCACTAGAGTCCATTTCTAGCCGGACATCCTAGGACATACCCACCCATTGAGCTTTATTCCTTTTGCTTGGGGCCAATTAATTAATCTTTAATTCCTCCCTATAAGATTAAAATGATTGCAGAGCAGAGAATGCTTCTACCCTAATCTCATTTGTAACACAACGGATAGGATACTTTCTTATTATGAATTGAGGAAGGCAGGAGTACTTTCCTGGTGCTTATTGAAGCTTTGGCATTTAGCACAAAAAATTTTCAAGATTCTTCAGATGTACGAAGGGAAAAGAAACTAAATTCCTGCAGGGAGGAATTGAACATAGCTTTCCCAGTCCTGGAGGGCTGCTATAACCACGGAGTTACTGTTATAAAGACAGATTCTATCATTACTTTTTCAATCTTGTTCTCTGGAGGGAAGCTAGATGAAAGACTTACAGAATGTAACTTGGATTCACTGTATGTACTCCTCTGAAATGCAGCCATGAGAGCTAAGGTTTTCATTTTGTTCTTATTTATTTTATTCTGGGCCGTGAGTCCACCCACAGATTAAACAGCTTTTATCAATTTTGTCTCAGGGCGACGTAATGAGAATTAATTGTTATTTGTTAATTGCTGTGTGATCTTTGATATAAATTCCACTGAATATGTGAGGTCTTTTATTCATGCAACCTGTTTCACCATTTTCAAGCACTGTATGGAGTAAATTGGAAGTTAAGTCCCATAGGAGTTAATTTACCTTTCCACTATCCAACGTACCCTGCATTCAGAAAAGTGTCTAACCATACACCATTTTTCATATGATTTTTGCTCTTAAAATTGATTGTCTTTATGCACAGAATTACTCAATTTTCCTTACAAGCTGGAGACAAACCTTACAATAAAGCTTATCATAGTGGAACCCTGCATTTTTCATTGACTCTTAATCACTTCTCCTTTTTCACTCCATGCTTGTTTAAAGAATAAGTTTAAAGTATGGTTGCGAAAATGTATGACACCTTTTGCCTTGTCCTCATCATATATAAGTAAATTAATGCAACAAAAGGAATTAAGTTGCCCCGACTGTTACATGCCATCAAAGGACTAATTTTTTTCTATCTGCCCTCCTCTAGTTTTGTGTTCTAAGTTTTGACCTTCTTCATGATGACTCACCCTGGCAGAATGTTTTCCCAAGGGATGTTTGTCTAGTAGGTAAGCGATTTTACTTCAGATCTCAGTTAGAAAGTCACCTCTTATCTGCTTACATTGCTTTGGAGAGGTATATTCATCTTTGTGTTCAAAAACCTTTTTCAGCATCCATTCGATTATCTGGATTACCAAAATAAGGTGACTTGCAGTGTAGCATTGATTACACTTAATTTTGAACATCTAACTTGTAGATGTTTCCATCTGAACTGTTATTATAGGTTCTTTTTAAAGACTATAGAAAGAAATAGGCTGTTTTAGAGTGAAATTAATATCATCTTGAGTTAGACAGTTTAATGTAGGACAGAACAGTCCTGCTTTAAAGCACCTATTTCTTTTCATAGACCATAAAGAGAGGCAGTGATGAGCATCTCAGATGGAGACATCTGTATTGTAATTGTCTAAAGTTAGGGAAGATGAATCCCATCCAGAAATGAGAAGTAATGGTGGCATATCTAAGACCACAAGAATATGTTTCCTCTCTCTGCTCTTCCACTCGGAGGGGAACACAGTGGAGCTGGCCACACATCACAAATAAGATAAAAGGCACAGCCAAAGCAAACAGATTAGCACAAAGCCATATGTAGAACTGCTTAAAGCTGCTGACAAATAATGTTCAACTTCTAACAAAACGTTGAAAATCAAAGCCTATTCAAAAAAACTTTTCAAGAATGGGGGTGGGGAGATGGAGGAGATGGGGGTGGGGGGAAAGAAGCAACATTCATTTAGTAAATTGTTCAGTGAGAAGGCAAGTGTAATCTCAGGCCTACAGCTCATCCCTTGAGGTTGTTAAGTGTTCTCCTGTATTCAGCAGAACGGGAAAGCTTTACAACACCCTTCCCAACAAAGCGATATTTGGGCTGCCTTCTCTCCAATCTACTTAACATCCTCATTTATATTCTACTTTTCTGACTTCTGTTAAAATCAGGGTCCTTGTCCACAGTCCTGCTACATGCCGCCATTCTACCGTCCTTCATTAAATTATAGCCTTTTCTTCTTCTCTTCCTCCTCCCTTCCTTTCTTTTCTGCTCCACCCTGCATCTCCCAGAGGTATTTGCATTTGTGTGGCAAATACAGATTCTTTTTGCATGGTTTGCTCCAGCGTGACATGAACTATTTAATTGTAAATTATTAAGTCATCTGTACTTTCCTGAAATGATTCACAGTGGAATGACAGGAAATTATTCCTAGTGGAATGACAGGATATGATATGATGAAATCACGATTCACATGTAAATTGGATGTCTGCTGATAGTAATCTGAAGTCCACTGAGAATTCACAAAAAGAAAATGCTGCAAGGTTTATCCATTGGGTAGATTATTTATTAATGGATAGCCCCAGTGTTCAGTCTGTCCACTCTTAGTTGTTAAAACCCCAGGGGGATTTTTTTTTTCTCTAGTTGTAGTTTGATGTGAAGGTTTTAGACAAACAGCAACATTTCTAGTCTTCCTATATACATTTTCCCAACTATCTAGTTTGTCAATCACACACACAGGCACACAGACACACGCACACATATATATATGTATAAGGTCTGACCACTAGCTGGCATAATTCACGGTAGCTTTATTGCTTGAATGGAATTGTGCCAGTTTACCCATGCTGATGTTCTGTAGACCACAGATTCAAGTGTACACGGCTACACAGAAATTGTCATGCTTCTTTATTTTTGTTCCTTCTCTAAAGCTGTCTGCACAAATTATCTCTTTGGCTTCCTCTGATTTACTTTAAAAGTGTTACATTAATTTTAAATGCAAATTGCAATAATTAAATTTGACCTTATAAACTATCAGATGTGATGGGAATTTCCCTTCCTGATTTTTTATCTTAAATTGGAAAGGAACCAGATCAAACAAGCAGGGAATTTCAAAGTCAAAACAAATACCACTCATGGCTAGGGACTCTGCTACAATAACAAAAAAGAAAACATATGTAGGCATGTATGTATGTGTGTGTGTATAATATAGATGTTAACCACAAACTATCCAAAATCTTTAAATTTGTATGTAAAACTGGCAGTAGCTCATCTTTTGTTGTTAAGGAGAAAAAAAAGTGACCCACATAGATTTTTTTTTTTTTTTTTTCTTTAATAATGGATACTTTCAGATACCTCCTAAGGTCCTATTCCTCCTGTCATGTTTAAAGGGTTTATTGTTTCCAGAAAAGCTTTTGCTGCTCCCTCTGGAGACTGAGCTGATCTAAGGTAATATTAATTCTGTGCCTCTCTCTTGTCGGAACTCGACTTCAAACGGAATAAATGAGATGAGAGCTGAAAGAGAGGTTATGCAAGCTGTCATCCTCCATTGTGTTGGAGGCATCAATGACTCTCAGAACAAATTAGGTGTCACTCTACTAAATCGCAGTCAGAAAGGCAAATCAGTTTATAGAAGACTTATTTGGTCTCCTGGATAGCTCTTGCATTCAGAGCACAGTTAATCTTCCTTTTCTTTCAGTAATTTTAAAAATCCTCGTTTTTTATTTCTTTTTAAACAAAGATGAAGCAGAATTTCCTCCTGATGACTCATAATGTTCCCCATACAATTCATGCTGATTAGTTCAGTCTAATTTCTCTCTCTCTAAAAGAAAAAAGAAAAAAAAAAAGTCCCACGCAGGTTTGTTTCAATCCTGAAAGAGAAAAGAGAAATGACTACATATGTTTTATTAGACTTCTTAATTTTGGGATTGTGGCTTGCTAAAGAGGTCTGTGATAAAAAGAGTATCTGAAGAAAAAAAGAATATTTATGAAGCTTGTCAAGTATGAATTCTTCCAATTTTGCAAATCTTACTGATTCTATTCATTCTTTATTAAGTGACTCTCAACCTATAGAAAAGGAACTAGCATTAGTTAACTACCTGGTTAATAGTTCACCTCTGGCACTTAATTTAACTTCTTTTTTTTCTTCCTTTTTTGCCCGGTAAAGAGGCTAAATGGATTTTTGCATTCTAGGCTGCACCAGGAACTTTTTTCTTTTACAATCGAATGATGTGCAATCAGGTTTTCACTGAGAAAGACATGCTCATCCACTTCTTGAAAGAAGAAAATTGCCATACTTTAGGAAGATGGGATACATCTCACATAAACTGAGGTACCTATTCTAATTCAAGATTATGTCTATATGGTGCAACAGGAATAGATCTGCAGAGAGAAACAGCTGCTGTTGAGGGCCATTTTACATTTAAAAGAGATTTTTTTCAGATTAGCTTTAGTCTAGACGTATGAACTAGGACCCAATAGATGCTACAGTGCATAAAGTGTGCTTTTGAAAAGCATCTTTTAGTTTTGCTTCATTTGAAAGGTTTTGAGATCCCTCCGTGATGAGAACCAATGTGTAGTAACCAGGGGGAATCAGGAGATTTGCTTCAAAAGTACACTCTCAATCAAAGCTGAATGGAGATATACCATTAGATTCTCATAAAGTCCAAGATGAGAGATAAGCACAGATGCCTAAAACTAAAGGGGGCTTCAGAAGTCACTATATTACTTTGTGATTGAAGCTGTGACTTGGGAACCCTGTGCTAAGTTTCCAAGGACAAATCACATTTAATTTCCTGAATTTTAGAGAAATCTTTGAACTTCACCAGGGTTAGAGTGCTTAAGTTCCTTATAGAGGACATAGAGAGGGTTAAATGACTAAAACTAGGTTCAGGGAAGCCACCAGGCTTATATAGGAGTCCCCTAAACATTCTAGTTGGAAATATTGAGGAAAAATCAGAAATTAAACCCCATTATCAACACTTAGCTAAACAGCTAACCTTCTCCTTGAGCTGAACACCTAAAAGAAGACAACCCAAATAGAAAGGAACCGGAGATACTCCTTCCCCATTGCAAATGACAGAAAAACTGTCCATGCACTCAGATGAGTGAGGAGATCTGTTACTGAAAGCTCATTCTGCCTACTTTGAAGCAGGGATTTAAAATCAGTTCTCCTGTTTTTTTAGCAAAGTGCCGACACCACAGACTTATTGGGTATTTGAAAATGAGACTTTCTGAATCATCGCTGTTGACATTTTTCTGCTTCAGGAGATAAGCAGTGTACTTTTGAACCTCCTCAGGCACAGGAGGGAGCTGAACTCAGATCCCCCACATGCTGGAAGGTAGTTCTAAGACTTAATTAGTCATAAAAACAGAGTTAATTCCCTTCATTCCAGCTTTAAAAAATAAAGACTTTTGCCTGAGCTTGCTTGTTTGTTTTCATTAAAGAAGATTGTGATTGAACATCCCAAGTGGAAGTAAATTCCTCTTCACGGGCAAAGTTAAGATGGCAAAATCCTGAAATGACAGGGATATTCCTCAGCATTTCCTACAGATTGCCCTAAATAACTTACTAATCCTCCTCCTCCCACATACAAAACCCATTCTGCGGATGCTGCCACAGTGACTAGGAACCTAAAAATTGAACTCTGCGTTAATGAACGGTACGGAGTCAAAGCCTCATTGTATGCGAAGCCAAATTCCCAGGGAACAATAGAGGAACTCACTCAGTGCCTTAATGTTCGTGGAATGTAAAATGCTACTGTAAAATAAGATGTCCAAGATAAAAGGAGGAAGTAGGATCAGTCTCAGTGTCAGCACTCTGATACTCAAGTGATAACATCTCCTTTTTTTCTCAGCACATTGCAAAGGCTCCTAAGCAGAGATGCTTGAACGTAACTAAACATTTTCTATGAGCATTCCTTCCAAGTAATAAACACATTTGATTTGACCATGCTCATGCATCATTTATACTCACTTTCTCTTGATATTATGGCAAATTACTTAACTGGAAAGATTCTTTGCAGAACCAGCTCATTTTTAAGCTCATATTGCAAACTATTTGGGGAAAAAAAAAAAGTTTCATATTCATTATGGGGAGTATCCACAGTGTAGGAGACTTGCTTTTATGAGCTTGATTTACACACTAAAGTGGTGGAAGAAGCTTTCAGACAGTGCAGCAGCACAGAACTGATCAACCAGAAGATAATGACAGGCCTGAAATGGTGGGACATACGTCCCATCTCCATTATTGGCACCAGGTTCCACAATCCAGCTGCTCTGTGTCACCAAAGTCAGGACCCCCACCCTTTGACTGCTGAGCTTGATCCAGTTATTTTACATAGAAGTATGGACAGCAGGTATCTGAGAAACGCAAGGAACAAGCTCAGACAGAGTTCTCCTGCTAAGCAGGTGCATGACATGGGACCTCAGGGCCCAATCTAAAGTTGTCTCCCCTAGCTAGCAGTCATCACATCGGTATCAGCACTCACAGCGTGAACATCAGCAGTGACCATGCTGCACAGATGGAGAGGGCACTCTTTCTAGCTGAAAGCAGTCTGGAAAGCAGCAAAATTCTCTTATATCCTTCTCCTAAGATAGGGGTGAAAATCACGGTTACTCTTTTTGCAAAAATGGGCTGGTTTCTTGTGTGCTGCTATTTCTAGAGATAGTAGTGATATCCTCACAAAGGGAAATGGCAAAAAATCTTTGTATGTAGTCCTCTCATCCTTAACTACTCAAAGAGAAAAATGACACAGTCCCTCCATAAGTAGAAATTTGAAAATTTCTGACATGCTGAACTATATACCAACTGTAAACATGTTTCTTTCTCAGACATTTCCAAAGTCTAAGCCTACCGAAGATGCTGTTAAAAAATAATAAATAAATAAAAGGGGATTTCTTGGAGAAAGGGTTGGAAACACACTGTATTTACCACACAAATTGTATTCAAAGCAGTGAGAAAAACTGAGCACGCTGATGCTTAACCACACTTATGGTTTCACTTATTTGATGTGCTCATGGAGTACATCAAACATGGGCTGAAAATCGGTGAAAGATGGGAAACAAAGGGAAGGAATAAATAGTCAGTGGCACAAGGTGAACAGTGGGATGCCTCGCCTCATTGTTCTGTATTAGATCTCATGTTTGAAATCTGTATTAATGATCTTGAAAGAGGGTAATACTGAGGTTAGCAAAACTTGCAGATGACACAAAGTTATTTAGCTAGCACGGACCAGAGAGATCCGTGTGGAACTTCAAAGAGACTTAGCTAAACCATGTGAGGACTAAAGTGAGGGCAAATGAAGTTCAATGCCAATAAATGCAAAGTAAGGCATACTGAAGGGAAAAAAATAAATTAAACTGCTTGTACATCTGACAGGGGTCTACGTTCACTGTCTCAACCCAGGAAAGGGATCTGGGTATCAATGAAGACAGATTTCTACACCATATGCAGCTGTAGTTTTAAGAAAAAAATTCAAACAAGATGTGAGGGTTCATAAGAACTGATATGGGGAATGATGCAGTAAATACTACACAGCCAATCTATAAATCAAAATGTGGTCTCATCTGGAAAATTTTGTGAAGTATTATTACACTACCATAAAAACAAAATAATAAAAAAGAAGAAAAAAATTTATCAAAATTAGAAAGGGCTCACCTGTGACAAATGAAAGTAATCCATGCTCTAAAAAAAAAAAAAAGAAAAAAAAAATCTGTCATGTAGAATGATTGAAAAGCTTGGGAAGAGTTACCTTAGAGAGGAGAGGGACAAAAGGACGTAAAGAAAGGATAAAAATAAATGACTTAGAAAAGATAGATTAGGTGTTTCTCTTCTCCTCAGCTTGTGGCAGGACAAGAGAATGTGCAATAAAATTAAGGAGGGTGGCAAGTTCAAAACAGATAAAAGGCAACAGTGCTCTTTTTTTCTACAATGAGTGATTAAGCCAGGGAACCTTCTGACTCACTGAAGGTGAAAACTAAAGAACACTTCAAATAAACATTTAAACAGTTAACAAGAATTGCTGAAGTTGAAATAAAAAAGCCTAATATTTGCTGGGAAGTATTTGAAAGCTCTTTTTTTAAAGCCAGATTTCTTGACCTTTCCTTTGAAGAGCTTTCCTATGCCTGTGCCCAAATCCCACAACCTTTGGAGGAAAAAGACCCTGAGGACCTAGCGGCTCATGTTGGGGTTAGTTCACGTAATGTGATTTCTGTATTAGAGAGTTGTGCATGCTGAGCACCAGTCTTCATGTTCTGCACACAGAATATTACTTTATCTATGCACCAAATATTTGTTTCCAGACACTCAGCAGCCTGGGCTGCCACGTACCTGTGGGGATGTATATGTACAGGTAGATGTGCTCGTGAACTGCAGTTAGGACACTGATTCTGCAGACCAGGCTCTACGAAGTTTCTTGGCATAGGCATGACCATTTAGTAGGGACACTAAAGATCCATGTGATGTCCTATGTTTACTGTCCCAAATTCTTTAAGACATGGTGCTGGCAGGTCATGGAGACAAGACACTGGGCTAGGTGATTAAACATCTGAACCAGCATGGCAACACGCACGTTCCTCTAAACTATGTACAGAGCCAGGCTGTCTATACCGACACAACCTGTTATTACTTGTCCTCCCCCTCTCCTGAACTGATTGCTTCACCAAATCATCAATATTTATCTTTTTGACTACAGGTTTATGAAGTGGAGGTATGATGAATGCCTTTGTGTTTGTAGGCTGTCAAACACAACACAGCTTCCACCTCACTGAAGCCTTAGGTTGTGTTGGTCAGAAAAGTGTGAAACATCAAAAACTTGGAGCAGTATCAGTCCATCCCAGGGAAGGAGCAAAGGAGACATAGTTCTTCCTTCAAATCATGAATGCCAACCCAGAGCACCCCAACATCTGACTGTGAGTGGTCACCCAAACCTCTGCTCTCTGGCTGCTCTGAGACTCCTCTTTACTGTCATTAAAATGGAAATGGCATCTGACAGCCATGAGCGTCATTTCACTTCCAGCTTCTTCAGTTATCTCCTCCTTTCCACTGCCCTTCCAGTCTCTGTGTGGTGAGAGAAATATGTTTTCAGAACTGTCATTTTAACGAATAAATACTTGAGCCATCAATAACTGTGTGCACTTTGCCCCAGCTGAATGAAAACCTCCTTTGTGAGCATAGAAGCAAATGATACACAGTTAAGTAGAAAGAAGCTACCTGAATGTACTTATTTCAGCTAACTATTTCTGTATTATGATAGCCTGTTTCCAGTAGATCAAAGAAACCTGGCAGTGTTGTTTTTTCACACTGTGAGAAGCACAAACATCATTTAAATGCCCCCTCAAAATATTCATGCATCAAAAATCCGTTGAAGGCTCAGTCTATTCTCAAGCTGGCTTTCAGCCAACATTGTTATGTTGTTGCTGCATCATGATGGAAATAGCAGACAGCAGAAAACAACAAACAGCAAAGAAGACAAGCCTTTAAAAACAAATCTAAACAGCAAAAAACCCTCCACTTTAACACTATTTAAAATTTCAATAATAGTAAAACTCATTGATAACTGTTCATTTATTGATTTAATTCTACAAAATGACATTTGAAATGCTGACTTCTAGGATTCTGTTTGCAGGGTTTTTCTAACCCTCAGCCTTATGGTTTTTATTTTGTTCTGTAAGATATATATAACGCATGGATGGATTTCTCAGTTGATGAAAGTAGTGTAGCTTCACTGAAGCTGACAATTAGCTCTTTCATAGTTAAGGTCAAGTACATAAGCAGATTAAAAGTAAGTGGAAGTATTCTCAGTATCTGCTGAGCTTCTTGCATGACAAATGGTGAAGAATCTTGCATCAAGTCATTAATGTCTTCATGAGCTCATCTCTGAGAAAGCTAGCGAGTTTCTACTTAGAGGCTCGAGTAGATAGAGACCCTACGTAAATTATTCCAATACTCAGTTGTCCTTAACTAATCTTATAATTACGAAAATCTCACGGTAAATGGAGAAAACTTTTTACAGAACACAAAGAGGGAATCTATGTCACTGAATGTGACATAACTTAGCTAAAATGTTAACACGCCCTTTGGTCTTCTGGGTACCTGATCCTGGATGCCTATGATCCAGCAATTGTACCTACCATTATTGCCCATATGCCCTGTACAGTCAGTATGCAGACTGACATCTCTGAAGACAAGCAAAGTGCAAACCTGTCCATCTTTCTCTTTCCGTGCAGAGACACAGAATTCCTCAAAAACAATCATGTCATCATCCCAGGAAGCAGCCAATGCAACTTCTAGGCTCTCCTGGACCTGCACTTCCTCAAAAACGTCTTTAACCACAAAGACATTGGCAATCCCTGTCCACCGTGTTGAGTCTGAGCCACTGTACATCCAGAACTGCAGCAGTACTGAGACCCATGGAAGGACAGCCAAGAAAAAGCCTGACTGCCACTTGATAGTTAGAGCATTCACCTGGGAAGAGGTAAAGCAGGATTTCAGTTTCAACTCTATGAATGTAATAACTGTATTTTCTTTTCAACCTTCATTTAATAATATAATTATGTAGGTCTATCTCTATGGTATATGTCTATGCACATGTATAAGCATAATTCCTGGAGCAAGAAATAACATTCAGAATTCACTCAACCTCAGCTGGACCATCAGTCTAGGATCAAGTCCAACATGAATGGCAGAACCCTCACCAGCATCAGAGAACTGCTGGTGGGAGGCAGGTATTTACTTCTCCAGGACAAGTCCTTATGATAGTGTATAAAGAAGTATATATAGAAATGTGTTTTTAGGTTGAGTAGGAAAATGCCTAATAAGTTCAGGTACCCATAAGTTTTGGTAGTTCTGAAAAATATATGAAGTGGTTTAGATTTATGGATACCAGATTTCACGTAGACTTTGACAGATCTTCTCTTTGGAATTCCTTATTTCTCAGCTTTAGTTCTTCAGTGCACGTTCTGCTCTGGTGATTTCCAGCCTCCGTCTCTAACTCGCCTTATCATTTTGTGCAAGCATGGTGCCCTGGAAAGCTCTGTGGTTTCTACTTCAGGAGTGCAGCACATGGGAACTGTGCAAACAAAAGCCCTTTGGCGAATGCTCAGTGGGAGCAGGGCTGCCTGGACCGCTTCACTCTTTGCCCTTCAGCACTTTCACAATCAGATCTTTGGCTCCCTTGCAAATTCATGTGGGATTCATTGTTGGAGATCAGCTCCCCTGGTCTTGATGTCTTTCAGGAAAGGCTGGGCTGTCATTTTAGGCCTATGAGCTATATTTGCTGGTTGATGGATGCCTCCACATTGCCAACTGAAAATCGTCCAGAAGTCGGCTATAGCAGATGTGCCATGTAATTACAATGTCACTGAAGGATTCCAGACATTGGCTTGGTAATTCTAAGAATCCATTTCTATCCATCAGAAAATTCCCAGTTATTTTTCCTAGATATTAAGAATTTCAGCTATTTTCATTGTCATGAAAGATGTATTCCAGCAGCTTTTGATGACAGCAAAGCCAAGATTCATCTCATCTAATATTATGTCTATGGCTGACACATCTTGAGCTAGGAGCCTAATCACCCTCCTTTCACTCTTTAAGACATGTGAGAGAGAGACCTCCATGCGATCAGTCAGACCTTAGGTTGTACGACTCACCCACTGGAGCTGCTCTTTTATATCTGCTGGTAAGGAAGCTTACAGTACAACTGGCCTCCTAATTTGGGGGTCTCATTTAAGAGACTAAAAACAAAAGAGCTGAAGTCACAGACAGACGAGGAGGCCCATTTCTTTATTAGACCTCCCATACGGCATGAATCAAAGCAGAAGGTGTCAGAGTGCCAATGTTATAGCATCTGATATACTGTGCTTTGGGCACCCTCATATTCAGGACAGTTGCTTAGCAACTGGGATACAGGCTGAGGATGCAGAGAGTCTGGGATCTTTTCTCTGCCCAACACGATTAGCATGACTTGGATAAATTACTTCACCTTTCTATATTCTTCTTTCCCTTTGTACATTTATTTATTCTGTCTCTTACCAAATGTTTCAGCAATTCTTTTGAAGATGTCACGACCTTCAAGTAATAAAATTATTCTTCTCCTACGAAGTTGTAGATCCTGGAGAAGGGACTCGGATGTCACGTCCTCTCACTACCTGTCTCTCACAGGTAACCACCTTCTCCTTAACTACGTTCATCACCGACACAAAAGAGCTGCCATATTCACTATCTAGGAACGGAGGCATTTCAGTGGGGAAGTGTTTTTCCTCTGTGTGTGTAAATTTCTGAACACAAACCATTTTCAAAAATCTAAGCTGGCATTTGGCAGAGTGTCAGTAGACTTTATACAATAACACTATCCAACTAGACATATTAGAACAGAATCTGCAAGACAGCATACTTATGGCTCTGTTACACATTCATACTACTATTACTACCACCACCACCAGCAAATAAAGACAGGTGGAAGGACAGTGGGGCTAACATTAGACCTTCATGAAGGCATGCTTGACTGATGGTTCATAACCGTTCTGCACGGACAGTGAGCTGTGAGATTTTGTCATCCAAGTTAGGAGCTCGGACTGATCGGCAGATGAATGAAGAGTTGGCTCCAAAGTCTGTAACCCTTTGATTTCGTGGTTGTTTTCTGCATCCTGATCTCGCTGCAGCTGCCTCCTCAAAGAACAGGGTGAGAGTAATTGTGTTGGCTTGTCTCCAAAGCCCGGAGGAGTAGTCACTTGCTACTCTCCCAGATTATCTGCCAGGCAAACAGAAAGGTTAATGATGTAGAGCTTGATTACTCTGGTAGAAAGAAAGCAGTCAGCTTGATCCAAAAATCTTTATTGTGTGTGTAAGGGAGATAGATACATTAAAAGGGCTCAGAACTGAAATACGTTGTCTTCTCTATTCTGTCTTTGAACGTGGGAGTATTTGCCTTCTGGCAGGTATGGTCTTGTAAGTAATAGCTTTTTGCTGCGCATACATCTTTTTGCCTGAAGCTTGTCCTTTAATTTTAAGACATTTACAATAGTTTTCTTGTTAAGAAAGCCAGTCTTCTTCAAGACGTATCAGCAGAAGCAACATTTGAACGTATTTGTCCCTGGAACAGACTAAATACCGTTAGTTGAAATATGTACATAAAAGTACATGTCTTTATATCAAAATACAGACATATATGTGTGTGAGAGACTCTCTGTGTGTGTGTGTGTGTATACACATACATGCATATGCCATAAGCACATGATTTCTGGTGTTCATCTCTGAGATGAATGCAAACCAGGCCTATTAAGTCAAATGCAACAACACCTCCAACAACCCCACAGAAAAGGAAGGGAAGGGAAGGGAAGGGAAAGCAACCAGAAACTGCCAGCTGAACAAATGAACAACAACAAAAAAATTACGAGATAGGGAAGGTAAAAAAAAAGAGTTCACAATGGCTAAAAACAGTAGAGTTTATAGAGGTGTTTATAAAGGTTGGCTTTCTTTTTTTAACAAGAATCTGCTTTGTGGAAATATTTAATAGTAAAACAAAACAGCAAACAAGAAATTTTACGAACCCATGAAAATGAAAATCTTCCAGCTTTTGGTTGAAAACCAGAATATTCTGGCCCAGGACTGAAATACTGAAGCCAAAGCCCAATATATTTCTCTCCACAGTAGTTCATGGACTTTATAATTCAGAAGCATTTTTCTTGCACTGTTCCATGCGGGTTTGATTCTTTGGCTGACCCGTATCTCCCATGATACGTGGTGATGAAAAATCCCTTTGTCCCCCACACTAAACAGTAGCTTCCAAAAAAATTAAACTTTCCATAGGACAGAAAACTATGTTCTGATTGGCTCTACATTTTACCTATTTTATGGTCAAAGACCTGGAGAAAAATAAGTGCATAATAATTTATGTCTCTTCTCCTGCTGATTCCTGATTAGTCCGAGTCTAACATTTATTGTGATTTGCAGCTAGCTTTAAGTGACTTTTCTAGGAAGTTTCCAGTTTGCCTTTTTGCATTATTCCATGTTCTAAAAAAAAATTAATATAGTTAACTTCAAAATCCAAACTTCAGCTAAGCTGTGGTGTGTTTTTTTATTGTTGGGGTTTTGGATGGCTTTTTTGGTTCTCGCTTGTATTAACTCTTTGCTATTGACTAGATTCTCATTAAATAATTACATTTATTAATGTCTCCTTGCGCTTATACTTCTATTTTTGATGTCAGTTTAGCCCAGGCCAAGGGTGTCTGTACTGTGTTCCTCGACATACCTGCGGATCTAAAACCTGGGGTCCCACCGTGGCCACGTCCCATCCTCAGGGCTGGTGTGATCTCTGTCCTGTTGTGTTGGCTCCTCATCTTTGTCTCCTTGTACCTTAAGATGCAAGATGCAAGATGATGAACATCTGTGTGAGTGTTTCAAGTGCTGGTGAGGAAGAAAACTCCATTAAAAAAGAACCAAAACATAGATCAAATCAATAGTATTTTCCTTAATAGGGAAGAGTATGGTGTTGCTCACAGCAAAGGACTAAAGAACAAGATAAAAAGAGCTCTATTCATAAGCAAGAGAGATACAAGTGGGAGAGGAGTGAGTGAGGAAAGAATTCAGGACAAATGTCTCAAAGCAGCTGTGGAAAAATCTCTTCAAAAACAGAGAAAATATTCTGAAAAGCTGAAGGGACAGGAAAGATGCCACCAAAGTTGCCTAGAAGTCAAGAGCTGCCAAGTCAAGGCAGGCTTTAAAAAACTAAGAAGTCAGGAAATGTCATTCTTCCTCAACATCTACTGAGGCCCAGGGGCACAACAAAAGAAATCCACTACAGCTGCATGGCAATTGGTAAATTCTTGTTCTCATGCTGTGTGCCAAACTCCTCTCTCTTTGCTTCTCTAATTCATGCGTCAGCTTATGGAGGTGATCCAGACACTGAAGGGACTTTTGTGCTAAAACGTCAGTTAGGAGACAACCCTCGGTGCCTGACAGGAAGACGAATATATAAGAAAAGCTCAAAATACAGAGTAGAGGATAAAGAAAATAGGGTCTGAGAGGAGAAGGTAGCAGACAGTGGGAGAAAAAATGAGGCCAGTTTTCCGAAACAAGCGAGTTTAGTAATTATCCCTAGAGCTATAGCTTGAAAGCAGACAACAAAGATGAATATCATGCCATCTGAAATCAATGTAATCCTATCGTTTTGAGTAAATAAGGTTTTGAGGTTCCACAAAACAGAAACTCAACAGAAAAACAGTAATGACTGTAATTTTTGGAACATAAATGGTGAAGTGTGATGTGCGATGAGGGAGGAGGGCGAGGGAGGGTGTGCATGAAAAGCTTATCTTTTTATTTAACTGACAACAAATACGGTTCTGCTTGATTTCCAGAAGCCACAAAAGACTCTGCATGGGCTTTCTGAACTGGCTTACAGGCCACTGAAGAAATACAGAGGAAAGAAAAAAAAGGTGTCACTTTGCTTAGCCAGTGTCAGCAAGAACTCCCTCTGCTCCAGTTACCTGCATGCCCTTTTCCACGTAGCAGCCATCATACCTCTGGAATAAGATATAGCACTTTTCAAGACATTGTGGCTTACTATTTGCTGCTGAAAACCTTGCCGGTGGTCCAGGTATGCCAGGCTTTAAGACAACCCACGCTTCAGCAGGTGCTGTGCTGTGGACGGGAGAGCTGGGAACAGCTGGCACAGAAACAGCAGCGAGTGCATGCTGCTACTCAGGGACCCTCCTCTGCAGGAGAAGTCCTCCAGGGGCTGAATTCAGCAGTTTTACAGGTGTTTTGTGTCTCTGAAGTGTCTTTCTTGTGCTTTCATGTAAGGCATACCTGTCTCCAGGGAGTAAGTCTTCCTTAAAGAAGGGAAAGAATTTGGCATTCTTATTCATTCACTCTCTTTGTTTTACCCCTGTTAATTACCCCTCTGGAACTAAACTGAACAGAACATTAAACCGCTTGGCCTTACAGGAGAAGGGATTTGAGTGTATTAACCTGCCAGAAAGATATCCGCAAGGTACGTTCCCTTATGGGGAACATCTTCTCTGCTCCTTTGAATGAAGGCAAATATAGAAGATCACCAAAGTGAATGTTTTTTACATTTCAGTTTTCATTTGTAGCATTTGAAGACGCTGGGGCAGGTTAATTTAGGTCTGAAATTAAAACGTTAAAAAAATAACCTTTTCAGAGCTTGACATTAGTATGAAGCTTGACATTAGTATGAATCTCTTTTTCTCAGTTTCATTCACTCATCTTTAAAGGCGACAAATTTGATGCAGTATTTATTACTCCAAATGGCAATATGGCATGCTTGACAGTAACCTATGAAAACAGGGAAAAGGAATGAAAGTACATTTTTTTGAGCACAGAACAGGTGTTAGATAGAGGACTTCAGGATTTCTGTTCCACTGAGCCTATTTCTTCTCTTATTTTTCTTTCCTTCATAAGCTCACCAGAGTGTCACTAAGTATATGTTTAAATGTGCTCACAGCCTCCAGGCATTACCCTACACCTAATAACCCAAAGTAGATACATTGCATGATTGGTACAAAGCAAGAAAGATAGCCTGCCTTCATTTAAAGCCATATAAAAAGCTCATGTAGATTTAAAAGGATACAGCATTTCACTCCAGATGTTCACAGTTCTTTCAGTTATAGTAATGTTATCAGTAGCAGGTGTAACATTCATATATTAAAACCTTTACTTTAATAAGAAAATGTTCACGTGATTGGCATCAGATAACAGAGCAAAATAAAGATGATAAAAATGGTAGTAGACTTAAAGGCCTCTCACATAGCCCTTTTATCAATAGTTCTGAGTTTCCTACAAAAGAAGCGGTAATCATTATGTCTGTTTTGCACATTAGGAGTTTGAGGAGGTTAGTTTCACTAGATTACCCAACCAACTCCGCTGTTTAAAACAAAGGACATTACTGCAATGAACAGCAAAGATTACTCTTGGTTTTCAGACCATAACATCTTTTCCCTTGCTTAGGATGCCAGCAGACTAGCATTAACACTCTTGCATGTCCAGACCACTGTTTTATTTTCAATAATAAAATAAACCAATTTCGTTGTCTCTACCGCTTTGGATGAAGTGACATTCCGGATGGCAGAGGTAGTATTCGATGTCTATAGTGCAGCTCAGTAGAGCAGGGTACCAAACAGTCACAAAACTTTTCCCATTACAAATCAGGAATGAGCTAGCATACAAACCAAGTAAATGAAGAAGAGTGGTGGTATCTTTTTGCCTGAATCGAAAGATCAGAGCAGGCAAGGAGATACCCACATCAAAGCAAGCCAGACATTTGTCCAGGAAATCTTTTCATTGCATTATTTTGTTACAGATGAGCAATTAGATATCCAATAATTCTATGAGGGTTTTTTTTTCTCATCTGAAACTGGGTAATTTGTGATGAACATGCTAAAAAATCACTAACATTTTTATTAAAAAATGCAGTTGTTCACTGAAAATAAGGCCTGCTATGTGCTAGTCACAGAAGCCATCTAGATTTCCAACCAACATCCTAAAACTTGAGGTGTAGAGTGAGTGTATGTGTATGTGTCTGTGTGAGTGAGTGAGTGAGAGAAGAGAGCTGTGTTGCTTATTTTTAGGTTTCTAGTTTGGGTGCTATGAATTGTACCATTCATACGTATTATGATCCTGAAGCACTTGAAGTCAACCACATGAACATCTGTAAATATCTTCACAAAGTTTCTAACCCAACCATTCTGCTAGTGTTTTGTCTGAGGATTTTCTTGTTCTTGCTCATTAAGATCAGGAATTCCAGATTTGATCTCTCATACTGAAAGTTTCTTTGAAAACAATTTACTACAAGAAAAAAAAAAAAGAAAAAAAAAGTGTTGGCCTTCAGGCAATAGACAGTTTCACAAAACACCCCTATAATTTTGCAGAAAACAACTAGCTGGCCATGCTCTCAACACATATAGAGAAACCCAACTCCTCCCCAACTCCTTCCGCAGTAAGACAATACTCCTCCGCTTGTTCTCCCTAACAAGATTAGCCAGGCGTATAAAAGAGCAATTACATCACTACAAAGCATTTTAGGTTTTGATCTTATGAATTCAACTGCTGGAGTCATAAAGGACCATTCACTTTCTCTTTTTTGTATTTTTTCTTGGGGTGGTGTTTTGGGGTCTTTTTTGTGAGGTGTGCAACTTAGGATGATGAGACTGATATGTACCTCGTTTTAGTACCTGTAACGTGTTTGTCTTTGAAGTCTGAGATCATGTGAGTCATCATAATGGCTTCAGGTTGTAAGTAACATCAACAATGAAAACATTAAACCACAAAAACAAGTTACTCTCGTAATGGTTCATTTACCCTGGAGAAAAATAAATAACTAGATGAAATCTCTTTTAATAACTAGGAAGGATTATCATGGACAATTCATTGCATCTGGCAGACATTTGCAGACTATCTCCTAGAGGATTATTAAGCCTACGTCTTTATGAATGGCTGTATACATTTATTATTCCTTTATTTACAGCCATGCTACAATTCACTTTCTTAAGATTCAAGGCAGGGAGATCTGTGGACCAAAAACCTTGACATTTATCCACAGACAGAGAGGGGGACAGAGGTTAGAGGAAAGAGAATAACAAGAGGCAATATAAATGAAGTCAAATCGGTTAATGATAAACAGCACAATAACACTTCAGCATTATTTTCTCAGGAAATTAGACCTTATCAATAATTGAACCTTGAAAGTTTGGTTGCTCTGTATATTACTAGTAATAATTCCGAGCCCTCCAAACAGCCAGTTCAGAAGGCATGCATTTTTGTGAAGCTAAAGGGATGTTGGCTGAAACTGGATCACTTTATTGACAACAAAGTGATCAAGAGCGCAGGAAGGATTGAGACTTCACAAGTGCTGGTGTAGGTGATGGCTAAGAGGAGGCAAATCTTGGATTGATGGGGAATTTACACATGTAACCTGGGACTAGAAATTTTTCTCCAAGAGGCAATTGCCTCGGTATAGCACTGCTGAGCGCTGCCACACGGAAACCCCTTTGGGCACATGCCACTTAGGATCATTTAGCAGCAAGTGCTGAAATGGCAGAGAATTTAGGTTTTCTTTCTCCAAAAGGGAAGCTGAGCTACAGAAATAGAAATACTTTGTTGTCTTGTCAACAGTGGATCAAATATCATTTCAAGTGCAATGAGAAATATTGTAAACAAATTGCAATTTGTATGCTGTAGCATAAGATGAAAGCCAGTTTAGTTGCTTAATAATCTCATTCTAAAAACCATCATGAAAGACAGGTGACTATAGGTCTCACAAGCAAAAAATGCAGCGTTCAAAGTTGCATTGGCAACTTCAGCTACCTTCTTCAGGAATTGAATTCCTTCTGAATGTCATTGTGATATATGCTACATCCATAACAAATATAATGCGCATTATTAGTTAAAAAGATAAAAAGCTGCTGTTGATACTGGTAAGTATCATTTCTACCCATCTTTTCCTTAAGTGAATATTCATTTGGCAACTTCTTATATGAATCTTCCCAAAAATGTGTCTCAAAGGGAAACCTGAAGGGAGGTAACAGCCTCATGAGTCAGTTCAGAGAGAGGACTCTGTGTATAAGCCTTCATGGAGGACATAAGAGATCCGTGTGAGAGGGTGATCAATGGGAAGAAGAATCTGTTAGAAGAAAAGATGAAGGGCAGAGATGAAGACAATTTTGCTGGGAGAGCAAGCATTCATGGAAGGATTCAGTGGTCAATGATTTTTGTCATCTTGGTGTTCAAGACAGAATGTAGTCATGCGGTATACCATAATAACTTCTGCGATGTTTAAGAAACCAATCAGAGCCTTCTCTGCACTAAAATTATTTATTTCTAATAGCTTACAGAAAACAGGGAGGTCTAGCTGACTGAAGGAAGTCAAACATACTGACTACCCTTGAAAGGGAAAAAAAAGGGATTTTGGAGAATATTAACATTGATTTGCCAAAGAAATGGTAGAAAATTTTGTAAAAAAAAAAAAAAAATTTTGTATTTATGTGAAGTAAGAAGACAACAACTGTAGCAGATTTGGCAAAACATCAAATAATCTTCTCCTTATGGTACATAGACAGAGAGGGTGATAGATGTGAGGCATATTGAATTTAATGTCTTTATACTTGGTCCTTTTTAGCATCCTCACAAGCAAATAAGAACATTACAAGTATAGTTTAGGTACACAGCTGGTCTTAAAAGCTCATATTCTTATGTGCATCTATCAATAGGGCAGTGCCAGACCATGAGGACATTGCACCTAGGGGTCTAATTGGAGTCTCTTCCAGGAGAGTATTCAATTTTATTATGAATTACATGAATGCCCATATTGGTGGTACCAAGAAGCTCTGTGGAAAAACATAAAGCAAGTACTCTATATGATGGGATGAGAATTCAAGCTGATTTTGAGAAGCTGGAAAAATGATCTGAACTTAGAAAACATTACTGATATGGGAAAGGTAGGGAAACTTTTTTGTTAGCTTGAAGAAGAGAAGGTCAATATTTTTTTAATAGGAAAAAGAAATCCCATAATTTTGGCTGTGTAGCCCTTTAGAGAAGGTTAAAAATAATCTGATTGGGAGCAAAGACAACAGGAATAAAATAATGAAAATTTCATCTTTTTGTATACGATACATAGGAACAGGCTACAGGCTACAGCTCTGTCTGTGGTTTTGGATTTTCTTAAGTACGGGCAAAGCAAAAGCCCTCGGAGATATACATTTGATCTTGTTACTTTGGTGGGAGACAGAATAAATTGGTCTCTTTTGGTCCCTTCAAGCTCCACGTTCTTATGTCATTGCACTTTTATGGAGAGTTTAGCAGCTTACCTTGTACAGCCTGGAGAAAACATGCCAAGATTTCTGTGGCTGTAACAATGGAGGAACATCAAAGATAAAGATCGGATTCTGAGTCTGGTAAGAGGAGTAGTCATTGGAAAGGAGAGAGGTGAAAGGGAGAGATGAACACCCATGGAAAATGTACTGGCTCTTTTTACTATTACATGATTACAGCATTATGCTGGTGAAACTAGTTAAATTGGCAATGGTATTTTGGCAATGGTATTTTTTTGTTTGTGAATTGTAGGAGGAGGAGTCAGAAAGATCACTGAAAAATGTGGAGTCAAGAGAGACAAATTAGAAGTAAAGGAGATGACCTACAGTTCTTGATTGTAAAGGGTGTGCTGGGTGAATGTTACAAATAGCCCAGGCAAAGGAGGTAAATGAAAAAGACACAAAGCTACAAGGGAGAGCTCCTTAAAGACAAAGAGGACAAAGCTGCGTATCCTTTATAATTCTGCAAAACAGTGAAGAATCCATGTAATGCATGAAAAATTGTAGTTATGAGCTGCACCACAGAAACTCAAGTAGCTGGAAAGCATCCTGATTTTCTAATTAGTGAAGTAAGGCTGTGAGCAAAGGTGCTGATCAGAGGGAATTCATGCTAGCTCACATAATTATAGTGTGCCGATGAAGAAACCATTGACATTTTGCTCATCGAGTAAAGAGAAGGAAATCTGAATAGATAAGAATGATCTCAGCTTTCAATAGAAAAGTGCTTTGCACCTCCTTATAGCCTGGGAAAAACTGGAACACATAAGCCACTATAGGACACTTCATCCTCTGGCCTCTACACGTGTATAGCACGAGGGGTTGACAACACAATGAACTTCACACGGAGAGTGAAGCCACGAAATGAAATCTGGAGCTGCCCTCAGGAGTCTCAAAACCACTCTGGAGGTGGCACAGAGACTTGAGGAGCGGTACCTGGCTTTGTAAAAGCCTCTCATTACCTGGCATATGTTGGGTGCAGCAGAGAATCTGCCTTATTGTCTCATACTGTCTTGCATGAGGAACATTTAATCGATTTTCAATAGCTGCAGATCATAGAATCATAGAATAGTCTGGGTTGGAAGGGACCTTTAAAGGTCATCTAATCCACTCCCCACCTGCAACGAGCAGGGACATCTTCAACTAGATCAGGTTGCTCAGAGCCCCGTCCAACCTGACCTTGAAGGTTTCCAGGGATGGGACATCTACCACCTCTCTGGGCAACCTGTGCCAGTGTTTCACCACCCTCATTGTAAAAAATGTCTTCCTTCTATCTAGTCTGAGTCTACCCTCTTTTAGTTTAAAACCATTCCCCCTTGTCTTATGGCTACAGGCCCTACTAAAAAGTCTTTCCCCATCTTTCTTATAAGCCCTCTTTAGGTACTGAAAGGCTGCAATAAGGTCTCCCGAAGCCTTCTCTTCTCCAGGCTGAATAACCCCAACTCTCTCAGCCTTTCTTCATAGGAGAGGCGTTCCATTCCCCTGATCATTTTTGTGACCCTCCTCTGGACCCGCTCCAACAGGTCCATGTCTTTCCTGTGCTTGAGGACTCCAAAGCTGGATGCAGTACTGCAGGTGGGGTCTCACCAGATCCTGTTAAATTAAGGTGAAATTCATGTCATGGTGAATATCACAGAGGTTGCTTACATCTTGCTTTCTTTTTGAAAAGAGACAAGTCTCACTGAAGTAAAACCTCATGCTTTTGTAACACCGCCCTTGGAACTGTTAATTCATCCCATGAAATGCCATTAATTCTATGTCTTTTCTTCACCTGGAAAACAAAGAAGGCATCACACATGGCAATGCACGTTTGCACGTTCATGTGTGCACACACACTCTGCCCAGAGTCAGAAGGTCAGTTCAGAAGGCTCAAATCCGAAAGACTGCAAACCAGTTCAATGAGATAATTTAACAAAACGCTGTTTTCCAAAATGTGGAAAATATTCCTGTGTGTTACAGAGCAATAAAGATTCTACCTGCAGCCATTTGTGCTGGACATGCAGCACTGGGCCATACAGCCAA
Source organism: Fulmarus glacialis (assembly GCF_000690835.1). Lineage (NCBI taxonomy): Eukaryota > Metazoa > Chordata > Aves > Procellariiformes > Procellariidae > Fulmarus > Fulmarus glacialis. Next base: position 84,938 of record NW_009203398.1, on the reverse strand, counting down.
GGGAAGTAGGCACTGGTCCAGTTGTGCTGACGTAGGCTGTGGGAATAACTGGCAGAGCTTGGTTTGAGGTCCCTGCTCTATCTATGTTTCACAAATCAGAGTTGGTATATTTTTAATACTAACTACTACAGGAAATCCTCCTGACCATATTGGTTTCTTTTATGCAAGAATCATGCAATCCCATCCGGCTGAGCTATACATAATGCAAGGCAGATTTCGTGTCTGTCTTGCGATCTTTTTTTAAACCTTTTCTTTTCAAATCGTACTACATGCAGTGTTTGCCTGCAGATTACAGAAAAAATCCAGATTAGACATCCAGCTTAGTTTGGAAATATTTATATGCTGTGCTGATAACTAGTCCTAAAAACACAGGCTGAGCAGTCTTCTACTTTCCTCCCCTGGAAACCACAGCCCTTTTCCATTCTTGAAAATTTGCTCTGAGGGTCTTGGTTAGCAGAATATGATTTGTGAACATTTCCAGTCCAATTCAGTAAGAAGCAACACGCTCCTACAAGCTGCCTGGTTTATTTAGTGTTACTAAAGATATAATCTCGACCTCAAAAGGAAACATCTCTATTATCATGCTTAGTCATCCATGCACAGTGCTGGTTAATTATTTATATCAATTAAAACCAGAGCCCTTCAGCTAATAGCAACCTGCCAAAGGATTTTTGTTGTGTTTTTTGTTGTTGTCATCATCCCCAAATGAATATACCCAGCTTTATCTTAAGCATTTGAAGGACTGCTCTCTGAAAAGCACGTCCCTGCACTATATGGACAGGCTGCAGATAGAAGTACCACTAGATGCGTTCCAGGGCACAGCGTGTGCCTTCACTTTGGTATTACCACGTGTGGTTATTTCACCAGAATAAGCTTTGGAGTCTTCTCCAGATTTCCAACCAGAACCAAGGCATCATTTCTAATTGCAGTTTTGGTACTTCTGTTATGTAAGGCAATACTGTTATATGCAGTTTTATTTTTTGAATGCAGTTGGAATAGACAGGAAACATTTCCTATGAGGGAAAAGTGCCAGTACCCCAGCTAGAATAGTATTATATTCCACTAGGAATGACTAGAAAACTCCTCCTGCCACTGCTGCTCTTTTTTTTCACCTTTCTGGCTTGCTGATGCTTACCCAAATGCCAGCTGACACGGAGGCATCACTTCCGATTTGGATGCTGAAATATGTTTTGATGTCCTTACATGTTTTGTATAGGCTTCAAGTCCTTTGTGCCTCACAGCAAAATCACGGCCATGCACTATGTAGTATGGAAATGTGTGTCATTTTCTTCCTGATATTTTCCTAACGCAATACTTTCTGGGAACATAACATTTTTTTTCCTGCTCATTTGCCTTTTCCATGTTAATTTAGGTTATGTTTTGGTTTGGTCTGAGGGTGGGGTGGGATTGTTTTTTTTTCTTTCCCGGGAGGACAGGAAGGAATTGCTTGGTTTCCTCTGTTTCTTTATCTAAAACATTTAAGAATAAAGACTTGTAAAACATGTTATTTTCCCTTTCTCTCCTTTCCTAAACAATAACCAACACATTGTAACTAAACTTCTTTTAGGATCACAATTTTTGACTACAAAAGGCCTATCAGATAGGAATCTGAAAATTTTATTGGTCTTGGATATACAGTTCTAAGCATTGAATTAATACATTCTATATTGTCCAAGTTCCTGAGATTCAAATCTTCCTTTGAACAGCTAACAACAGACCGAGTGCTAAATATTTCCTCATTGCTATCTGAAGTTATGCCAGGTTTTCAGAGGTCGTCCTTTACGTAGCATTTCTTGGGCAAAACACCAGCTAAACCTCCTCACCACCATATTGCTCCTTCTTGTTTTTATTGTCTTATGTTTCAGGAGTCAGAAGGCCTGAAGCTTCTTGGTGAATTGATCCTCAGAAAATCCATAGTGAAGGGATGGAACCGTTTGCAGATGAGAAACTGTGTCTCAAAAAGGTTAAGGGACTTTTTCCAGTTCCACTGAGAAAGTCCTTGGAAAGACAGCTTTCTGCAGCCTAATAGAGCCCCGTAGGGCAGACCACAGGAATCATCTTTGCTGTTGACTGGTTTTGCTGTCACTGAGAAAAAAAAAAAAAAGTTTCAAGCCCTTTTCCCATTGAGAAGACATTTTTAGCATATTCCAGCATCCATCCACCAAAGAAAACTCTGATTTATGTACCCACTACACACAGGAATTTCCCACTGAAGTCACTCTGTATGTGTTCAAGACTTTTTGAAAGCTTAGCACTTTATCTAATTGCTTAAATAGAGGTTTCACTTGCTAACTTTAGCCACTCATTTTTTTGAAGAAAAAAAATGGCCCAAGGAGCTTATTTCTGCCTAAGATTTGAGATCCAGAAGCTTCTTATTTACACCACTCCCTTCCTCACGACAAACTTCTACTGCTGCTGCCAGACTGACAGCTCCGCAAACTGGATCTAACTTTGTCGTGCAAGGTCTGTAGCTCTCAGTAGGCAATCAGGCATCATCAGATCTGCCTCTTCCATGTGCTAGCCTGGAAGAAAACTGATTATCACAACTATGTTGTTTGCAAGAGGTTTTTGGACTTTTTGATTTTTCCCAATGCCCTACCAGCAGACGTGTTTTTCCTGGTGCTACCAATGCACGCTGGAAGTTGTAGCATTGATACTAAATATTTAAGCATTACAAATTTTCACTTTCCTTTGCTTACAGCTGGCCTGCCTGAGGCAAGAGCCACATGGAAAGAAATGGTAAAGGGTTATTTAGCTTGTAGTTGTAGTGTAAGTGTACAAAAAAAAATTGAATTTGGGTTACACGTATATTCATGAAAAGGTATTTCTTGATGGCTCAGAGATTGATTGTGAAACCTTACCATCGCCTGGATGCAGTTTCCTGTGGGTGAGCTACAGCTACTCTTTGGAAAGTCTCTTACCTCACAAAAGATAAAGACGAACTTAGTCGTGACACTTACTAGGCTTGGCTATAAATACTGGTGTATGTCAGTATTGTAATGGGGACGACAGAAAGACCTTTGGTCATCTGTAGCTTTATACTTAAAAATATCACATGCAAAAATGATTGGAGTGTATTTTCATTCATTTTGTGTGTAATGAATATTTCAGTTGTTTTATGCATACAGAATTACGCCCGCAAATGCCTGCTTAATGACCTGCAGCTAATGAAAATCGAAGCAATGAAGATGTCATCTCTGATCCTTTCAAACTTACATCACACAAACCTTTTTAAATCCTATATCGCTTCTCTGGAGGAATCTGTTAGTGATTTCTCTGAGTCCAAGTAAGAGGCAGTGATAAGCCCTTTTCTCATGGGTATGCTTTCTTTATCGTCACTTTTACTGTACTATTGTATCATACACTGCCATGGACAGTGAGATTTTGATCCTTGCATCTCAGGGGGATGTTTACACACTGGTGTAAAATACCACACCGTACAACAGGCAGTGTTTTACTCCCACTTCATTTGAGTAGGGGCAAATGTTAAGACAAGGTACAGCAGGAAGCATTGGGCCCAGTAATTTCACAGAGCTTAAGAAAGCAAACATTTGGGAATTCTGCGGGCACTGCCTAAAATACTTATCTGGGAGGTGAGCACCTCACAGTCTTTAATGTATTTATCTCCACAACACCCCTGAGAGACAGGGGAGTGCTGTTGTCCCTGGTTTATGTTTGAAGAACTAAAAGGCTAAGACCTCATCTAGAAACAGATTTTGTACCGTCAGCCAGGGGAAACATTTTTTTGAAACAAACCTTACACTTTCTTTTCCCCCATATAGGGAAAAACTATGTATATAGGCACATACGTATTAATGAGGTGACCTGCTTAACATTATCAGTGTTGTTTGAACAGAGATAGGATGCAACTGCAGACCTGACTAACGCTGTCACCCCTGGGTCATTTTGGTTCTTCCTTTGGGCTTTCTTATCCTGAAACATAAAAGCTATCGTGTTCTCAGGTCACCTTTTGCCTTTGAAATTTTTTCTTATAGTGACCACGTCAAACTATCAAAGGACAAATTTCAATTTATGAATGAGTTCAAAATGCTCCCTCAGTAGTTTATATCTGTTCCTCTAAGTGCGGGGGCACTACTGCATTCCTTTTTGCTAGGACTGTTGCCTTGCTCATTATTTTGTAGAGAGGCCAATTTATAGGAGCCATAATAAAAATGCACAGAAGCCAAGAATTGTCAAAAATGAATTAAAAAAAGGGTCTGAAATTTTATATAGGATTGAGAGCAGGAGTAAGAAGTGAAGGCAGCAGGGGGAAACTTATTCAAGAAATAAAGCTGAAATCTTAACAGACACAGCAAGAGAGAGGCATGTAGTGAAGTCAGCAATCACATCTGCCCAATGGAGATATGAAAATTCAGGTATCAAGCTTGCTTTGAGAGCCCTTTCAGTGTGAGACTATAGAAACAGAGATAGTGAGGCTGTTTGTCTCAGAAACATAATTGCCACTAAACTACAAGTACTGGAACAATCCACGAGGCTGGCAACATCAGCTGTTAGAAATAACAGGATAATTTTTTACCTTCACTCAATGTCAGTATCCAGCAGGATGGAAGGAAGACTGCTTCTCTCATATGACCATGGGGAAAACAGCCATGAACACGAAATGGCCATGGACGGGCAAAAGTAGGGAGTTTGCAGAGTATAGCACTTCTCACCGTCGCGCTGGGCACCCAGAGGTGCTCTGTGTTGGGAAATGCTGCTCAGCAGCTTCAGCCATTCCCTACTACAAAGGAAAGGTTACTGCAGGTTGCCTGGATCTGGTCTTACAGAGGAAGGCACTATCCTGCAGACAATCTGGGAGTTTAATGTGACAGCAAGAATGGCACGCCGTTCTTATAAAACCAGGATAGCATCGAAGATTGGAAGTGCACTGACTCTGTGGAACTGAAAAAAAAAAAAAAAAACCCAAATATGGGCTACTGTTAGGGTTTTTATTGGGAAGAGAAATGTTTTTGATTTAGCTGTGATAAAGTACAAGACAAAGGGAAAGCATGAAGATGAAAGCAAAACCAGGAGGATAGATTAAGCAGCAGCAAGCTGGTGCAAGGTATGTTGGGCAAGGAGTTTTTGTGTAGGGCAGATCCTTGTTTTTCAACAGCTCTGGTATCCTTGACAAACATTACTCGTAACCTACGACATTTTCATCCTGAGGCTTTTCAGGCTTGTTTGTTGTCTGCTTTGTTTGCATTTGACTCTGTTTTCTATTAAAACTGTGGGGGAAAGAAAGTCTATGCTGCTGGCTACTTCTCTATAACCTCAGAAGGGGCTTATGAATGCAGTTTTGTGCAATTATTTGTGTTTTATGGAGTAGACAATTTAAAAACAGATATTATTTGAACCTATGTTTATGAAATGGGTAATTTTCTAGCACACTAAGGGACACCCTGGCTTCCTCTGCCCAGTGGGTGGAAAGCTGATTGAGTGAGACCGGACTCCAGCTCCTCCCCCTGCCACAGTCTTCCTGGGGGACTGTGAGCCAGACCCTGCCTCAGATTATCTCTGTGTCCACACCAAGACTTTAAAAATTAAGGGTTTCTTTTTGAGATGGAGCTTTATAGATTTCGATAACTTCTTGTTTAGAAACCTTCTTTTCCTGTCCCACCTCAAACATGATGCAGCAGAGCCTTTAAAATATTCGAGGGATGTTTAAAGGTCACAAATATGAATATCTAAAGAATTTAAAAAAAAAAAAAACAAAAACAAAAAACAAAACATCAGACCAGGACCAGGAACAATATCAGGAACAACCTGAGTTTTAAGAGGAATTCTCTTAAAAACCACAGAGAACAAATATGAAAAGCTCAGTGTCCAATGAATGTTTAGGACAGGTTTCCTGATGTTCTAGCAAGTGGCAGATGCTAACACCCCAACACATTTAAAGATGTGTTTCCTTGTTCAGTTGGTTACATTACATGAATGATATCCTGAAGAACAATAGGACTCTGAAGGGATAAAGTTACTGCCTACACGTTCTTTTGCTTCTTTTAGGATTGTATTAATTCACTGCCTGTGAACGATGTGTAAAGTCAGTGATCTGCAGGAGACACATGGAGACAAATTTTCTGGCCAGTAAAGGGTTATGTAAAAATCTTTCAAGAAATAAATGTATTGCAGTAAATGTCCTGGCAGCATTTCAGCATCCTGAAATATGTCTGTTTCCCTGGCAATTTCAACCTCAGTGTCTAGTTTAAGTTGGATGCGGCATTTTTCTTTCCTGAAGAATTTAGGTGAGAACACTCAGACCATCTCAACTGAGCCTTATCAGGGATGGTGACACCTCGCACAGCACCAAGACTAAATCAGTACTTTTTTCTAATGCAGGATCACTGCCGGTCTTTACTGTCTACAGGCTACGTGTTTTCAAATATCACGGACCAGAGTCCCAGAAATTATAAGACTGAACTGAGTTTATACGTATAGTCAAATATAGGTAAGGTTCTTCTTTATCCATGAGGTCTAACTGTTGCAATAAGGTAGGAGGTATCTTTAAGTCCTTCTTTGCCATGGATGAGATAGAATGGAAAGTCCTTGATACTACCTGTTGATCAGTACAGGGGAAGAGACTGTCTACACAAACAGGGCTAACAGTTCTTGATACCATAATAAAAGAGTGGCTCAGGCAGATGCATATGGCACTAGGAAGATAAAAGGGTGAACTGTCTTCTCTGTTCAGTCGCTAACCTTAAGTCCTCCCACTTAACTCACTGCTAACACAGTATTTAACTATCAGGTGAAATAAGTATTCCCAGGGGATGATTTAGCTCACCTAAGAACTAAGCTGCCATATAGAGCTCTCTCTCACTCTTCATTCCTCATACAAGCAGTTTCCGATGAGTAAGATCCTCATTTAGGTTATTCAGCTGGGAGTCTAAGCATTGGCAGGATAAATCCTTCTTTCAGGAAATTTCTTACCTACTTCATATTTATTTACTTCCTTCTTTCACTTTCTACTTTCACCACGAACATTAAAAATACTCAGTCTTTTGAGTTTCATGGCAGTATTCCACAAAGCCCAACAGAGAAGACATTTGATTTTCTACACCCTAATGTGTTCCCTAAATAAATGAATTTTAACACAGATTTTACACAAGGAAAACATTGTGGGTACGTGCGCACCACTGAATTCATCTGCACTCCTGTTTCACTTCAGTGGTCCAGTGTGAAAATTATCCATATGTGCTAGTGCAGTCTGGCTTTAATCTAGAATGAACTAATTAGCTCCCTTGGCTGGCAAATGCAGGCATGAAACAGAGCGGCGTGCTTCTGATCCCGTAGCCTAGGGATCAAATGGATGCAAGCCAGCCGATGCCATTTAGCCTGAGAACCAGGATGCTGTATATGACGTGGGTAACAGAGATGGCACAGGCGTAACCGGCCTGGCCCAGACTCTTTCTTGATTCTGGATTTTGGAGTCGTGTGAGGAAAAGTTGTTCTTTCTGTTTGTATGAAGAGAGGGAGGGAAGAAAAGCAATCAATGAAGAAAATGTTGGATGAAGAATATGTCTTGAAGTCAAGGGTTTTATACTTATCTGATGCATCTTCTTAAGTCGCCTTGTTATTTTCCTGCATTGTTGCCACAAGCAGATTTATTTGGATAAAGGAAAACCCAAGGTACTATTATCAGGCAAATTCCCCCTGTGTTTACTTTTTTAAATAAAAGATTAAATCCATACAACGTTTAAACTTTAATGAGTTCAGGTCTGTTCTAGCCAGGGGTGATTTGTTATCCCAAATCCTTGTGCCATCATATTAATGACTGCTTGCACCAAGGGGCACTCAGGGTAATCCCCCATCTCTAGCAATGTCAGCTCTGCCGTGATTGCTATGTAATTAATCGGAGACTGCTGCTGGAATGAGGACATTGTGATCTGATGCATAATGAAACTTATTAATGGTGTCCTGCATAATTTATGGGATCTAATCATTCTAATGTAGGTATAAGTATAACATGTAAACAGTTTTCTTTCATTAAGTCTATGAACTAACATGCCATGAGAAATTAAAGGCTGGGATCTTTAATTTTGCTAGCTGTTGTTGAATTGGCCCATTTTAGCAGAGATATAGGAGTAATTGATTTCCTGTAAAACCCTAAAAGCAGCCACCACTACAAGGAATATTTGCAAACATTCCATTATATGGTATTTGCATTCCCGTTGTGCTTTATCTGACTGAGGCTTGAAATCCCACTGGGACAAGCACTGTATAAACACTGGCAAAGAACAACTTCTATCCCAAGGAGCTGACAGTGTGTAAGGACAAAAGGGAGACAGGAAAAGAAGACATTGTTTTCTTCCTCATTCTTCTAAGTGGTGTTTTGAAGATCTGCGAAATTAATAACCAGATGCACAAAAGTATTTAAACTGCTGCCTTTCCCAGTTGACTATTTCTATTAAATTCCTCAACTGCTTAGAGATGCAGACATGTTTAAGTACCTGACCAAAACAGAAGATATGTGGCTTGGACCACAGTAAACAGATGAACCAGGATTTAAATTGGCACCTTTTTAATCCCAAAGTATTTATTTTATGAATAAAATAACCACTTATTTTATAAGTGGTTTTCAAAGTAAGGTTTTTAAAACACCGAAGTTAGATATACATCTGTGCAGCCACAAGCACTCCCGCCCAGTTTGTTAAAGGAAAAATGTGCTCCCAACCAAGTTCATGTATGCCAAATTTCAGCTTTATTTTAATTTTTATGGTTGTCGTTATGAACACCTGAATATAGTGGTTTATAATGGCTCCTCTGACAGGCTGTTATAACTTCAATGGCACTAACAATACTACTATAATTAGTGACTTTTGTATTGTGTTAACAAATGCCAGAGTGTGCTACCAGTCTTCCAGATGACTTACCCAGGTTTTAATTAGTGTCTATCTTTCTTTTCTTTGTGGAGACATACACTTACTAAAATGACTCAATGCTTTGCACCATGTACAGGTCAAAATATCCACCTGTCAAGTGGGTTTAGAGCTGCATAGAAGGAGGAAACTACTTGCGACATTTTATTAATGGAACAGATTGCATATTTCTCCAAATAGAAATGGGAGGAATTGTGTGACAGATGGATCAAAACCTTCCCGTTCTTGAAAACCAACAGATGAGACAGACTTCTCTTATAGCATTAGCTGGATAACAAGATGCTGATTAACTAGACCTGAATGAATCTTCTGCCCCTTGGCTCTGAGCATTCATAAGAGACTTATGTATTGGATGATTTTTCTGTATCATATTTTACGTCTTAGCAATATGGATGTGGTGTGTGAGTGTGTATATGTTTGTATACATATACATGCACACACATCAATACAGGCATACACATCAATACAGGCATACACATCAATATAGGCATACACATTAAACGATCATTGTAAAATCATTCCAGTTTATACTTTAATTTCCACAACAAATTCGTTCATAATCTATGTTTAAGTTGCCTTTAACAAATACTGGAGTATGTACATTGTCAATACATCTCTGTATGAATTATATTCTCTAAATTAATATGAAGTGCTACCTGATAAAGATTTAGAGCCTTCATTACAAGGCTACTTACTTAATCTTACTAAAAGAGAATTTACCACTTCTTGAAACACCTATCATGGCACAGTAGCCATTTTACAATACATGGAGAGGTGCACTCATGTAGAGTGGAACTGGAACAGCAGGATTCATTTAAACAAATTGTTAGCTACACATGAATCATTACAGCCTCCATCCCACTAAGAGTTATGCAGTACTTCACCTAATGGATGTCTTTACAAAGTCATGGGAATGCCACTTTTCACTATCGTCCCTGTGAGTGCAGGAAACATTACCTATTTGAACACATCTTACGGGTTTCAAAGGCACTGTTTGTAGGGCCTAAAGCTAAAGAGTGCTTTTAATTTTTTTGCACTTCTTTTGTGTAAAATATATATGCCACATACGAGGAATTGTAATTTATTCGTGAAAGAGCACATCAAGAATTTTGCTGTAACTAAAATGGGAGAAACTCAGAGAAGCTGTTGATGCAATAATGTATATTCAAAAAGCAACGCCATCATGGAGATTTTGAGTGACGGATGGTAGCCACATAATACTCAAGCCTACAGGAGGAATGCGGTAGATGAACCTAAGTGTGAGGATTGATCCCTTGGTATGTTCCTAGGAAGAGCAATAGAAGTGATAAAAGCACTGAAACAGCTCACACGCTCTGCACTGGAAGATGAATTACATACATAACGTGTGTTTTTAGCACAGTCAAGTTAAGGGCTTGACACTTTGTAAAAATTCAATGGCTTGTTACGCAGAAGTCATAACAGTTCCTCCTGGTCTTAAAATCTCCACATCTGGCATTTATTCCCAAAGAACTGTTCTTGTGGGATGTGTGTTTCTATTTCTGTAATGGAGAGAAGATGGTGAAAGAAAGCGGTTCATTGCCAACCTGAGGGTTCACGGGGTAATTTGCATAATACAAATCAGTACCGCGAAGGCTTTAACAGTTTCACTCTTTAGCTGTTCATAGTAGTGCTCCATTTATTAGGTCTTTTTTTTTTTTTAAGATCAGGAGGAAATGTGGTAGAGGATTTCTCAGCCTTTGACTTCCCAGGAAATACTAACATGCTTAAAGAAGTGTTAAGGACATGACATTGTTAAGGCACTGTAAGATGTTCCCGTGGCTCGTGAAATACTGCGCTAGCTTCAGTACTATTTGGGGCTTTGCAGAATATTGCCAGACAACATCCATTCCTAGGCCCGTGAATTACATCTCAAACTATCTTTCTGTTAAGTTGTACCACGGTGATATAGCATTTGGTGGTAACCAGTTACGAGGCAATTCCAGAGACAAAAAAGTTAACTCCATACAAAATTGCAGATACATTAACAGGCGTTAGTGCAGCAATAACTCCTTACTGCACTCTGAATTGTATGAAACAGTTTATGACCTCTAGGCTTATTCCTTCCCTTTTAACTTTGTAATGCTTAATAAAAGTTATACTCAAACTGTTACATTGGCTTAGAAAATAAGAAATTAATTATGAACACCCCATTTAATGCTGGAAGAGTACAATGTCCACAGTTTCTTTAAAGCATCAGTGAGGTAATTTCACTACTGCCAATTGAACATTTATACAGAACACATCTAAATGTGCTCAATCAATGAATCCCCAGCGTGTTTCTGCCTCATTAACTGTTTACATGGTGACCTCAGTAGAAAGGTTTTAGCCTGATGAAATGTCTGCTTCACATACTGCTGCAGGCAACAGCGGAATAGGTCTCTGTGATTTTTCTCGATATACTCAGAATTTAGAAGTATCACATCAGTTTGCTTAATAGTGCCACATTAAGCACGACATCAACTCTTGTTGTCTTAACTCTCGACAACTTCTGTAACGCCATAACGGACACTAACAATGTGTCACATCTCTGGTGCCCTCCATCTTCCATCAGCCAGAGTCAGACATTTTCATTGATGTTTCATGGTCATATTTTAAGTATCCTTAAGCCCAGACTTTGCATTTGAATGGGCTAACTACTTCACTCTCTTTTAATGGTGCCGTTATTTGCCTCATGAATCACAATGTCAAGGAAGCCCATGATATTTAAATTTTATGACACTGTCTTTCGAAGTAACAACTTTCTAACTCAGCACAAAGTGAAGAGGAACAATTTACCTTACATGAACTGCACTTTGGTTCACAGAAATAACTCCCAGGAGAACACTGACTGTCCAAATTATTGCCTTGGGTATCCCTCCATGGAGTTTTGCAGAGCAAATTACACTTACTCATCTTCTGCTCATATACAACAATATGGATAAATAAATGGCATAAGTTTAAATTTCATGATATGAGATAGTATTTGATAGATGCATGCTACCCTGTAACTCACAGTAACTAAGCAGTCCTTCACAATATTGCTTTATTCTGCAATCAAAAGGTTAAAGTATCTTTCTGTTGATGAGATAAAACATTGGAGCTTTCATTGTCCCGGCACACAATAATGGCATAATAATTAAACATATATGGTTGGCAAATGCTCTTTTTTCCCCTTTTCCATTCATCTTCCATTTACTAACTATTAAGCGAAAAAGTGAACTTCCTTATATATAGATTATATATAAGATTATAAAAGAACATCTAATTCTCAGAGGGTCTATACTTAAGGAAAGCTAGATTATGCTGAATATCAGAAGGGAAATCTTACTTTTGGCAGGCTCTATTAAATATGCATAATTATCTGAAGAAGCGACTAAAGATCCTCATTCAGGCTTTACTTCATTTTAAGTTGCCCACTGCATACTGCAAATTTTATCTGTTTCCCC
>NW_009203398.1:40080-72425 GCF_000690835.1 Fulmarus glacialis | reverse complement strand
AGCAGGAGGAGGACGTACAGCAAAGTTAAACCACAACAGCTCTGTAGCCATTTACACAACCTGGATGATGCAGTCCCCTACACAGATACACGCTCCTGGCTCAGAGAACACTTTGGCAAGCTTGCAGTGAGTCCACGGTCACTTCAGAGCATTCATTGAAGGTTACTCTCTTGTAAGCGAGTCTGTATTCCCCCTCAAGGACCATATTTCTGTGAAAATCTGCAACTCTGACAACGTCTACCACAACTTCTACCACCCTGCAGTAGTTCAAGCACTGTGACTTTTACAGCTATTAAAAGAAGGTTTCACAATCCAGGAGAACAGAGTGAAGATGTGAAGACATGTTGGACCAGCTCTTTTAGTGGTGGAAACTGGCATAGCTCCATTTATTTTGATTCATTAACTAGTACTGGCTGAGGAACCAGCCATGAAATAATAAAACTTGGGATTTATTCTAGGAGTATCTTCTTCTGTAGGTCTGTTTCTGCCTGCCACTTTCTCTCTCTCTTCTTATTTTAAGGAGAAAACCTATGGAGAGAAGGAATCTATGTTCTAGAAATTTGCTTTAAAAGTCAATAATATTAAAAAAAGAACCAATCTTTTATTTATGGACAGGTTTCCTTTCAATAGATGGTTATTGCCCATTCTAGATCTCAAGATTTGGACTGAATCACAAGGAGTCTCTTAGGAACTTTTAGGTTTTCATGGTTGAAGTTTTAAATTATGTTTTGTCTTCACAATGTTTAAGCACAGAAAAACTATAAAGGCATTTTTACATTTCTGATCCTCTACCTTAGACATAAATAGGACCTTAATTTTCAGGGGTCTTCCACAGACAATATGACAGTATAAACCAGTATGCTTTTAACTTTTATGAAAACACTATAAAACTACTAGTGCAATTCCTAAAAATAACTAGTTTGGCACAAAATTGCCTGTTATTTTGTATAGTCATATGATGTGAATACATACATAAATACCATCTACTCAAAGCATACAGATGTAAATACTTACTTATAGAGATTTATCCGAACAAAAAAATCAAGAAATCAAAACCTCTTGTTTTTGGGGAAGCAAAAATACGAAAATGTACTCAACTAACCAGAGTATTTCCTTCTGCCTGAAAAAGGTTTTCCCTTCCATTTCAATTTCAAAACAAAAGGTTTTTTTCAAACACAGTAAATTGAAGTGTAGGTCTCCCTGATTTTTTCAAAAGTTTTAATTTTTTATTTCTTTTTTCCATAAATTTAAAATGTTTCCTAAAACCAGTCTAAATTCCTTGATTGTAAATACCAGCAAGTGCCATTTCTTTAAAAAAAAAAAAAAGGGAAAAAATCAGTTTGAAGGAATATGTTGCCAAGCTTCTGAGGCTGCATCATGTTGGTCACAGATATTATATTACAGATGGCACTGTCCATCTATCCTCTGACAAAGTGCAAATGAAGAATGTTTCATTTAGGTCTGCCACGTAGATGAAAAGTCAGAAAACAGACTTTCCTTTTATTTTCCTTTAACTGTTAAAAGATGTATCTTTACTGGAAGGGAGAGGAGAGGAGAGGAGAGGAGAGGAGAGGAGAGGAGAGGTCATGTTATTTTCTCATTTGGAGATTAAGACGTAGTAAGGAAAGGAAGTTTACAGAGACTTTAAACTTCATTCAACAGCAGATTCGTAGCCAAGGAAATAGTCAGCATGTGTATATGGCTGTTTTCTGATTTGAAAAGCATCCTCAAGTCAGGTTAGAAATGTTCAAGTCTTGATTTTCTATTGCTCTAAAAGTTGTGTTCTCATTTCCATCATTTTAAAGTCATATTAAAGTTTAATGATTGAGCTTTTAGTCTCACCCTATACAGGTATAAACAGAGTAGAAATATAATAATGGAGAAGGTGAATATCACTCTTGCCATGGTAGTAATGCCTTATCCTGTCTGGGAGTGGGATCTCTGGCAGTAGCAGGTTCAGATGGAAACAGAGACCCCTAAACGAAATTGCATGATATGTTTAGCAGAAGAGTACAAGAAAAAAGCTTTTCCTGCTATGACTTCTACATGACTTCTACATTAGCCCAGATTGTCCTACCTGGTTTTGAAGTATTATTTTCAACGCTGTATTGGCATCTCTCTGTCTCTTTTAGGGGATCAGTTTTAGATTTAGACTTATATTCCTTATTAGCTCCATGTCCTACTTACTGCCCATCTTAGTTCAGCATCTTTTCATGTGGGTTTGACTGATGTGACAGCTGCCTGAAGTTTTGCTTATGTGCCTCTTGTTTATTCCTCTTGATCCTTTAACCACCCCACTCTAACTGATCAGAGCAACTTGAATAATATTCCTTGTTAGGGAAAATTTATCTACCCATTGGCCATTCCACGGCATCTCTTTATGCTTGGGGGCTGAAGGAATAGGTGTAACAGGAACAGCAAGCAACCTTCGCTTGGGAGGTATGGCCTGGCTGTCACCCACAGAGACGAAAAATGTAGTCTTTTGAGTTCGTCCTAAAGGGAAGACTCAGCTAGTGAAACAGAAGAGGAAGATTTGTCCCACCTTTTACCCAGCATCTCAAGGGTTAGCACACTCTCCAGTAGCATAGGAGACCCAAGTTCAATTCACTCTTGCTTTCCAAATCATATCAGCATAGGACTGAAGGAGACATGGGTCACCAAGTCTTGCTCCCTGTTATTGCAGGCAAGTGAATCACTTTTATTATTCCCTTCATAAACATGTGAATCATTATTGTTTTGATTTAGGAGCATTCAAAGCCCCATCCTGCCTAGCCTCAAATGCACTCTTGACTTTTACATAATTCACGGTCGTAAGAACAACAAGAGTCTCTGCTGGTATAATTTTCTTCACCGTAGGGAGCACGTATGTCTTAAGATTGCTCAGTGAATGGACCTTTAAATTTGCTTAGGTTGCTATTAATTAATTGTGCTGCGCTGACGTCCTGGCAGGTACCAAAATGACATTTTCAAACTCTTGCGACATGTTAATATTGCAAATGCAATTAGGAAGAACTGGTAAGGAGGGCTGTAGGAGGTTGAAAATGTAAATGGCAAAAGGCCAAATGTAGCAAAAATTGTGGTATCAAAAATTGTAGTAGCTTTGTTTTCTGAAGAAATGAAAATATTAAGATCTAACCATTTAAAACCAAACTTCGACCACAGTTTCTGATAGAGATTTCATATTCTTGTGAGTGTTTACATTCAGTGGGGATTTAACACTGATTAATTCATATATATCTAAGGAACTGAAAATGTGTCAGATTTTTCCAGTATTCCCATGCACACAGACACAATAAACAAAAAAACCAACATAATAGAATCATCAAAATCTCATGGCATTTGAAATCAATTTTAAATTAAGAATTTTTTTTTTTAGTTCATTATAAAATCAGGGATGCATTATTACAGTAACCTTGCATTTTTGTTGCAGTTTGTTCCTCCTCCCTACACCTGTAAAATAATGTTAAAAGCACCTTCCTGTTTCCATCATCTATCTTCTTTTTTTAGACAGAAATCCCTTTGAGACAAGGACTATATCTCATTCTAGGCTTGTGCCGTACCTGATACACACCTCCATCCTGAGACTGGTTTTACCCTCTGTAGTGATATAATAACAGTGCAAATAGCAACAATAAAAAATTATCTTTTTCATTCTATTTTATAAGCAAATGATAAAATTCTTAATGTTTTCTGCCTAGTTTTATGTGTGAAAAAAGATATGTAAAGCAGATTATAACTGGCAAAGTAATTTCTTAGGTTAAATTTGTAGACCGTAAGTACGTACTTACTACCCTGTCCACGGAATTTGCACAAAATTATAATTTATGCAAAAAGGAAAGTTGTGTGAATTTGTTTCAAACGGTGGGGGAAAAAGAAGCAAATTTTGAGATCCTGCCCCTGTCATTTAAATATTTATTCCTCATATAAACAAACACAGATGTTAATAAAAGATCCAACCTTGTGAGAATTGGCAGATATGAGGTGCCTTTGATCTGATCTTAGTCCAACTGTACCAATAGTGATGCAATCACATGTGCCAGTAGCTTTTGCATCATTAATTTGGCTTCTACAAACAATAAGGTTTTATGGGTCCCTACAGTGATTATCTTGTGGACTGATATACAAGGCAAGAGCATTTTGTATCTAGATATTGAAACTATTAATTGCCTTGATGACATCAAAGTCATAATCTAGCCCAACAGAAGTGCTTGGGTATAATGTCCCAGTACTCCCCAGATAGTTGGAAGCTTATTTTAAGTGTGGATTACCTTACCATATTTTCAGAGGACAGTGAAGATATGAGTATCAGGGAAAAAAGATTTAAAATAGTAATCAAGGCTGAGAAGGTTACACGCAGAAGCACAGTAAATAACAAGGATGTCACTTCAAATTTTATAGTGATATTAATTGTCCTTAATTTTCTTCTATTTTTTCCTCCTGAGTAAATGTTCTGAAAACAGCACAGGTGCAACAGGGTATCTAACAGAGCACCAATACAAACTCTGTTGCTTTGACTGGAGAAAAAAGTGCAGAAGTGCAGAAGTGCAGAAGTGGAAGGTCTCCGTCTTATCTTCAGAAGACAAAAATTTGCCTATGGTCTCCCGCTCCTCATTCATCTCTAATTACCCAAGGAGGTGCAGAGATACATTCCCACATCCTTTTCTGTGGATGAAACCCATGAAGAACAGCTGTTCCCCTCCATTCCCAAAGACTATGCCTTGGATGTTTTCACATAACTCTGTTGTTTCCTCTTTATTACTCATTTGCCGTATGAAGCTGATGGAAGTAATCCTAAAAACCCAGCCTGAAGCATCCATAGCATTTTCACAGTGAGAAAATGGACTCAAGTTCACCTCAGCTTTCTTGATAGCTGTCTGAATATAGCATTAAGAAAGGTAGTTTAATTTATACATCAAAAAGCTGATATTGGCTGTATCATTTTTATAGTTAATCTATAACATTCCTTGTGACCAGACAAATCTATCTGCAGATTTTAAAATCATTGCTTGACTGCCCTCTTTCAGTCTGCATTGAGATTGTATCTCCCAGATACTTAGGATTTTGTAGACCATGATCCTACACTGTATAGATACAGAACAGATACGGCCCTTGCCCAAAGAGACTGTGTAAGAGCAATCCTGGTTTCCATCCCTTCTTAGCGGGAACCGTGGTCTTCATACTGCTGAACACAAGTGTAGGAATAGCTCCCAGCACAATTATTCCTGAAAAAATAAGGATGACAATTATGTCATTTACACGACCTGGTGTTAGAAATTATAAAGCTAAGCGGTTAGCGGTCTTTTGGGGGTTTAGACCTCCTTACAGCTAAGGAAGACAAGTAGGTACCTCCAGAGTAGTTAGCTGCTACTCCAAGGCCAGCTAGCTGGCAAAGTGGCAACTCCTGCCATCCTAAGTCAACACGTGAGAGGAAGTTCTTTCTGGAGGTATGTCTATCAAATAACCAACACTTGGAAAACTTTTAGGTTAGAAATGAGATTCATCTAAATAAATACGGGTGCCTGATGCAGGTGTCTGTCAGCTTAGGCTCTCTTCATTGTTAAAGGAAAACTATTTGGCATAGTCAATGGAGTTTAGAAATCTCACTTGCAATTGTGTAGGGAGAGGTGAGATAAATCCAGACACAGATATTGCAGTCTGCTATATCC
Source organism: Fulmarus glacialis (assembly GCF_000690835.1). Classification (NCBI taxonomy): domain Eukaryota; kingdom Metazoa; phylum Chordata; class Aves; order Procellariiformes; family Procellariidae; genus Fulmarus; species Fulmarus glacialis. The sequence goes on along the minus strand of NW_009203398.1, from coordinate 66,759 downwards.
AGGAATGAGGACAGATAAATTAACATATGACCTCGTGATACAAAAAGCAAATTTTTCAAAACCCTACATGTCCTAACAAGCACTGAAACATTGGTCCTAGTTGTAGGGCCTGTTGTTATCCTCATCGGCAATAAAGCTCAGCTGAGGTTTTCCTGTGTAATCTCCAAAATTTTCCACAGGTCTATTTCTGCTTTCCCCAAAGACTGTTTTTCCTGCCTGTCATAGTCCTGATCTGGTGAAGCTACTTATCACCCTTGATTATCAGGGCTAGCACTGGCCATACAGAGAGGGAAGCATTTTGAGAGCTAGATCTGGCCAAGGACAAGAAGCACAGCTGTGGAACACAACTCATTACAAACCCCATTTTCTTGTCTGTCCCTCAACGAGCTCTTTACGCAGATTCCTATAGTTACCTCCTGCTGTTTCATTAATACCTACGTGTATCAACCAATCCAATATGAACTAGCAAATCTATTTACTCAACTGGTGGTTAAATAAATAAATAAATAAATAAATCGGTTTGTAAATGTTCAAGAAGCACTCAGACACTTTCCTGTGGGCTATAGACATAAATTGCTAAGATAAGTGAGAGATGCAGAGAAATTTAGAAAAAACAAAACCCCCATATCCTCAAAATTCTTTATCCACAACCAAGTGAGAAGTGTGACTTAAGTCATGGGAAGTCATACATTGTCAGGATGAAAATAACATTAAATTACCTAAATATTTTCTTCAATTGCGATGCAGAAAAGTGCAGGATTGCATAAGCACTTCATCCTTCATTTCAATATATATACTTGAGAGGAGAAGGAAAACAGCAGCCAGAGTTTTGAGGATATAATTTATAAGTTCCTCTGTTTTAGCTTTTCAGTAGATCCACCAGAAGTGGCTGCAGCCTGTCCCTTCCAGAAGCCTTTTCAACCAGTAAATAATAATGGTATTATTTAGCATGGCATTCCCGAGCCTATTGATTTGCTTTCATAGGAGAGCTGATCCTCTGCAGACCAGTATGAACATGATGGATCCTGACCAGCCTGCACTCTGAGGCCTGATTCAGCATCTTTATTTGGGTTGAACAGTACCTTACAGATGGCAAATGCGTTGTGAAAGGACAAGAAAACCAGTTGTTTCAATTCCACAGAGTTCACAGATCTTCTGTAAAGGTTCAAAATCTCCTCCCCTGCTATTTTGTCACCTCTCTCAATTTTTTTATGCCTTGAACGACGTCACGTGTTGGAAGAGAGAACCCCAGTTGTTTGTATTTCAGGTAGACCGAAACGAATGTCTCTTTTTTTTACTACTAGTTAAATTTGAAGTTTTCTAGGATAGGAAGGTGCCTTTTTGTTCTGTGTTTGCCCAGTGCCTTTCACAATGCCATTCTGGCTTTCAGCAGTGAGGTAAGGCAAGAATAACAAGGGGCAATACAATTTCTTCTCACATTTAAATACATGATCTACCTGTCCACCGGGTTCACTGTTTGAACCAATTTTAAGTAATAAACAACGTTACTCCACCCTCTTAAATAGCTGCTTGTAGTAAGCGAAATTTCTTCCTGTAAAACTCCATTGGTTTCGATGGGCTTTCAGCAGGGATAAATCTGGCCCTGCCTGTCTAACCTATGCCTTGGACAAGCAAGTAGAATTAGGGAATTGAATTAATTGTCTTTCCCTCGATTTGCAAACCGCGCAGTAATCTGCACATTTAATTCTATCCTTTGCATATTATTTTTCTGAGCAAGGACACAATTGGCTACAGATTTGACATCTTTGTGACAGTGAGTCTGTGGCAGCGCTGAAAAGAAAGGGGGAAGGAGCAGGGTCACAGAGAGGACAAAAGGAAAAAATAGCTGTCTAAATCATATATCATTAAAGTGATGCTCATTGAATTACCTCTCTCAGGGCCTGTCAAAACATGTGGTGCCCTTGCAATATGATGTGAATTAAATGCCTTCTGGCCCCTGAAATATTGTTTTCAAGGCCAAATGTGTACTTTCACAGTTTCCCTCCAGTAACTGCTAAGAAACATTTGAAACATGCTGATTGACTCCTACGATTAGCAAAAACAACTCAGAAATACAGCAATATGTGTGGTAACTGGCTTTCAAAGGAAAGACAGGACACGTGCCCACTTGCAGGTCTTTGGCTAGCCCCATCCACTGAGAAATTGGTCAACACAGCTTAGAGTTGCCCCTGGGAGAAAAAATATAAGTAGAATCAACTCACTGAATCCCTTCAGTAGTTATAGCCTTATTTTGTCCTCTGTGAGCGAGGAAAGGGTGGGACACCCCATATATACGTCAGATGCTCCACCTGCTTGAGGATGCAAGGCTCTTTGAGGTCTGCAGCCACCACCTTAGCAGACAGCCCGTCGCAACAACTCCATGAAGTCTGCCTTCCTCCCAGCAGCTCAGGCCATTGAGGTACCAGAGCAACAGGCTTCTCCTCTTGTCTCCCAGTGAAGTTTTGAGTTTTGGTTAATTCTCGCCAATCAGGAGTTTTGCCTGTGTTCACTGCTGCTGTTATATGGTGCCATTGTTTGGGAGCTGACCAAAGAGTGCCAGACCTACTATATAGAAGTAGAAAAAGTTGGTAACTACCTGAAAGGTTTTTGTAATTTTAAAATTTGTCAGCTGTGTCCATCAGGAGGCACACTGATTTCTCAGCTGCTCTGTGCAGCCTCAGGGATTTGTCCAGAAATTGGTATCTGCAGGACAGGGACAAATATAGTTAATACATGAAGAGGTGAAATCTTACATACAGTGATGTGCTGTCAAAGAATATGACTTTATGGAGAAAAATTGTACCATTATTCATCTTAGACATGTGAACATTTGCGGGGGAGGGGTGTGACCTCGCTGCCAAATTCAGGTATTCAAAATTCATAATAATGTCCCTCCAAAATTGTCACATTTAACACATTTAAGGTAACAAGAATTGAGTTCTTTCTGTCTCTCTCTTTTTTTTTTCCTTTTTTTTTTTTTTTTTTGAGCCTGTGGGGTACATTTGGATTATGCATGTAAGCTTTTCTCTGAGACAATATTAACTAGAATTTTATTTTTATCTGCTTCTCTCCCTGCTTTTTAGTGAAGGCTGCAGTGGACAGATAATCTTTTTTCATTCTTGAAACCACAGTTTTGAAGAAAATAAAAATATTGTGATGCCTGCAAGAGAAATGTTAAAACCAACTCCACATTTATTCGTGTTAATTATAACAGCTTCATCATTTCCAGAATATGCATAATTTTTCATCCCAGAATCATGGGATGAAAATCTATGTGTCACCATTATGTATAGAAGCCTCCTAAGATCTCTGTGAATTAGATATTGTCATCTTTGATTTCTTAAGGAAACTTACACAAACTCAACAATATGGAGATGACTTGAGTCTCCTGAGAGAATACAACAGATCAGTGATGGAGATACAGAGCTCAAAACACTTTGATCCTAGTGCTGTTCTCCATCTAAACCCCCCATGAATACCTCCAAGAATCCCCTGTATGTCCCAAATGTAAATTTATTTTCCAGTGAAAAAGGAAAGGCCTGCAGAACACCACAGTATTTTTTTGGTTGTTGTTTTTTTTGGTTTTTTTGGTGTTGTTTTTTTTTTTTTTTTCCATTTGGCTTAAAACAATACACTGTGTTTTAAGAAAGAGGGACAATAGTGACATCTTTTGTATTCTGTGAATCTTGCAAAAGTCATGTCCAGGAAATGGAGAGAACAAGGTCCAGACACTCGGTGCTCACGAGGAAAAATTTTACCATATACCACCATATACACAGTGCAACACATGAAGAGGCCTCCACAAGAGAAGAGAATGATAAGAGTTATTTTCTTACCCTTTCATAATATCCCTCTAGTGGTTGACAGCATCTTTAGCACAGAATGATTTTTTTTCAATACATTACTCTTTTATTTAGCAATTACTAACAGTGAATGAGACCGTATTCAATATTTAAGAGCATCTGTAAGCAACCTTCTTGTTCATGAACAGTTATTTTTATAATCCAACAGATACTCTGTGTATAATCTCTTTATATATTCCTATTTTGATAATCTCAGTTTTATAGCAATCTTGTAATGGAAGATGTGTGTTCTTCATGAAGAGGCTGAGACCTCAGCACAAGTATCCCTCAGGTGAATTCATTGTTATGTATATCTAGAAAAACACTTGAGAATGGGAAGAGTTACCAGCTCGTACTAGGAACCCAGTAGCTGTGTTTCAAAAGTTTTGTAGTAGTCGTCCCTGGAGCCCCCATACCCTTATCTTCATATCACCTTATTGCTTTCATATCAGCCCATACAATTGTCTTGGGAAGAGCAAGGGGGGAAATTTATTAGTTTCCAGACAATCAGCACAGCCAGGGCATGATGCCTGCAGTCTCGCTAGGTGGAAAGCATGACAGCCAGTCCAGATCCTTGTCCTAGGTCATAAACAAAGTTAGTAGCAAACCGGGGACAGAAGAGTCCAGATGTTCTGGCACACAGGCTGTTATCCTGGTCACTGCATCTCACTGCCTCCAAAACAAAAAATATTGCTCAGTGTTTGAATGTTGTTTGACTTGAGTTCCTTGGTAGGAAACAGATTTTGGAGTGCTGGCCTTATGCACGAGGACTGACTAGTTCCCATAGTAAGTATGGGAGCAAAATATCTCACACATTTTCATCCAGAAAGCCTGAGGAATGTTCTTAAGTTGGTATCTCACCTCTTTTGTCTTCATGCTGTGATCAAATGGACAGAGCATTTGATTTTGTGATCTTCTGTAACCCTTTATTATTTATCAGTAATTTCAAGGTGCTGAGCACTTCTGTGAAATGCTGAGCACCCTGATGTTTCAGTGATTGCCTATTAAAGGTGTGCAGCACTCTTCAAGACTGTGACTTATAAGAGCACTTGTGTTGAAAAGGAAAAAAAGTCTTGTCCTGTTAATTACAAGTTCAATTAAAACACAACTAACATCAAAAGAACAGGTCAAGAAGAAACTTGATGCACAGTACATTTGACATGTATAAAAGACAAATATGTCTTTTTGTTAGTTTGAAGGTTAATGTGCTCATTAGGTTATTCATTATGTTCATTATGCAATTGCACCTGTGTCTGCAGTATAATATATAGCCATCAACAGGAACATTTCAGGGATGAAATAAAAGGGAAAATAATAAAATAACTGTTGAGCATAAACAGTTAAAAAGATAAACTGGACCGAAAGTTCATTTTTGCAGACACGGTAGGCCCATTTCAACAAGGAAAAAAAATTTTTTTTTTGAGATGCAAGTAAACTAGAGGCTTAAGAGGCACAGAGATGCAGATTTGGGCTGACAATGTTTATGATGACCACAGCTTTCTTGTTTCCCCCCTTTACCCTAACATAATTGCTTTTGACTGGGCAAATCATGTTGTTCTCATTGTAATGTCATTGCAATTTATGATTCCATAAGGCACTTGAATAGATTTTTTGTTTTTATACGCTTTGCATTTCATTTTAATGCCACCCAAGGAAATTACATACCTAAAGCTGTACGTGTTACTTTTTATTAAATACCAAATGGTATCATGGTTTTTTTTTCCCCCTGTTTCTTGATTACAATCAAGATGTGTTTTAGATTTTATTACGGAATCACTTTCCTACCTCAATTAGAGCCTTAAGGTTAATTTCCGCTTATACTTCACACTAAATGTCAAGCTTAATGCAGGTTTTACGTGAATACAGGGGAAAACCCATCCACAAGGGGCAGATGTGGCTTCGTGGGAAGCTTTATACACACCGCTAAGCAAAATTTTCATCCTGAAATGGAAGAAATGACCCAGACTGCAGGAAGTCCATTGGGAGATTCATAGCAATTTCAAATGAAGTGTACTCAGATGCCATGACAGTAGTAGAAGATCCTACCATAAAAAGTATACTATAAATAAACTAAAGATGAGGACTGCTCTGGCAGCAGCCAGTCTACATGGAATTTACCCACTGTATGGAAACTAATATTTTTATTGAAGCGTCCCTTTCTCACGGCCCCGCTCTCTGCAAGCCAAGGAAGTATCCTGAGGAAACATCTTAGAGAATCACATGAAGTTAAAGGCTTCTCTTGCTCCAAAATAATTATTTGGATAATTATTATTTCTCCTACTTACTGGCTTTAAAAGTTTGATCATTTCCCAGATTAAGATACTTTAAAGGCTCAAGGATCTAAGGAAGAAAAAAAAATCAAAATGCTTACAATGATAAGATGGCTCATTACTGTCTTCGTAGTGAATTATTTAGTCTACAAACTATAGCAGAATGTAAATAAGAAAACACTGATGTTACAGGCATTTTCTGAGCACAAAAGCTTTGCCACATCAAAATCTTACAGATTCATGAAATGAATTGTATAACACCTCATGACAGCACATATTATTATCTCATGGAAGGAAATATAGTTTTGTATAGAAACCTCAAAACAGGATCTTTTCTATAGATAGGTCTGTTTAGAAAATCCGTATTTTTTTCACTTTAGCAGAATCCATTTTTTTCTCCAGATTTTTTTTTTTTTTTTGTCTTTATAACAGGTTGATTTTTCCTGCAGAAATATTTTTTTCTGTCTTTTTTTTTCCAGGAAAAAGAAATAATCAAACCCTCAAATTTCAACAATTTTCATGTAAAGTTTTCAGTGAGCTCTACTTATGGGAGCAAAAAATCCAGCAATGGATATTATATTCATGCTCTACATTTTTAATATTTTTGCTCTCTTCTGGGGAATTATTAACAGAGAAGTGCTCTCGATGTCTGTAAGGGGAAGGGAATTTTACCCTTGTCTTTTAGAAAGCACGTGAGAAGCTAATATGCAAGACAGTACTGAGGGAGTGAAGTGTCAGCATGCAGGATTAAAATATATAAAGAAAAAAATAATCACTGCAGGCCTATAAGCTATCAATGTGTATCTTTATTCATATCCCTTTGCAAGCTAATGTTTTTGTAATAAAAAAGAGCGCACACACACACACACATACAACTCTACATAAATATATACACATAGAGTTATAAAATAATAATTTATAAGGGTAACCCAATGGGAAACCAGCAGAGATATTCAGATTTAACTGACAAGCAGTAGCTGCAGAGCTTCAGTTCTGATATATACCTAAGGGACAACATTTTAGAAAAGAACTAACAAGAAGATATTATATTAATATTAATAAAGTCTTATTTCCAAAGGGGAAATATGATCAAGTGCTTTGCTTCCTAGGCTGCCTTTTTTTTTTTTTTCCATTTTTTTCTCTTATTTCTGTGAAAGTTGGAAACAAAATTATCCTAACTTAACCAGTTGCTCCCTTTTCCTATACTTCTGTTAAACTACATGAAAAAATAAGGGATGGTGAGTAATGAGGTTAACAAAGCCATGCTCCTCAAATGATGTGTGATGAACAAGGCTCGATGCCAAACATTTTTAGCCAAGTCAAGTCAGTCTATTCATGTTCATGTACCATAAAATCTGCTTTTACAAGGATAACTATAACATTTGCATTAGAAAGGAAAAAATGAAATCTTAAAATCTTTGTTTGCATCCATCCTGAGTAATTCTATAGTGATATATAAAATGAGAATGCATATTTTAACTTTACATAAATCTTGGCTCCATAGCTGATGAAATTTTATAATGAATTACATATTATCTGGAGGGTCAGGAGGCCAAGATCTGTTTCCTTTTGCAGTAACACCCTACTCAAGGGCAGTCTTTCAAGATCTTAGGCCAAAAATCTAATTTCAGACATCTTATTAAGTTGCCCAAATTTGGAGGTTTTTCTCTCTTGGCTTTACCTTTAATAAATCAAGAGCAACAAGCAATGCCTGAAGGCATGAATTCATTTCAGATCTGTTAATTTTCATTATTTTGGATGCCTCTTTCTCACCAAGAAAGCGAGGCTACCTGGGGCACCACTGAATGGTCTGATGACAACTGGGTGAAAAACATACTTCAAACTCTATGAATAAGAAAAATACATACTTTTTCCTTCCCTCTTCCTTCTTTCTCTCTTTTTCTCTAACCTCAAGTCAGGAAGAGGGACTCTGAGATCTTAAAAACAGTTATGAATTGAGAAGTGAAAAAGAAATCATTGTTTCAGGTGGGTTAAAGCATTTCTAATATTCTATATTACTAATTTTTTTTTCCAATCTATTTGTGTTAACTTGTATTATATTTCAATTTCAGATAAAAAAGTCAAGTGCAGAAACTGAAATTTAAAAAAAAAAAAAAAAAAGAAAGAAATAATTGTTCACACTGGGAATTACCTGAAAACAGCCTTTGTTTGTAAATAGTTTTGATTTCACTCCCTGCCAGAAAACAGAAAAAAAACCTTAAAAAAAAAAAAAGCCATCATGAGATCTAATCTGTAAGTCTCCCATTCTCCTCTTTCCTTCTTTGAGTACCTTAAACCTTTAGCTAAGTAGATATTTCAGCTGCATCACAAAATTGAAATGACTGTGCTGTTGATGAGCACATTAAGTCTGAAATCTGGAAGACATATTGGTAAACTCGATAATGAAGCTTTAAAATAAGTGTAGTCAAGATGTTCCAGAATGCGAAAGTTTTGGAAGAGATACCTTGAAAGAACATTAACATTGCTATTCCCAAAAAGCAAAGAGAGATTATCTGAATATGCAAAGAGAGATTGAAGACACAATAAAGTGCATTTAACACGAGACCACAGATTTTGGAATTGGAGAGTTCAGCAGATCATATAGTCCTCTTCCCTGACGTAGCACATGTCAGCTATACCCCCTGGGAAAGGAAACTCAGACTATGGTCTGCATACCTTGGATCTTGCTTGTCGATATTCTGTGGACTATTCATGTTTCTCTTGACGTGTAGCGTCCAAAGCTGCCTCAAATATTTCAGTTCAATACTCTAGCAGTGTAGAGTAGATCAGAGTAATTACTTATGTTACAGATGTCATTTCTATTTATATGTTACAAAATCATATGCCACATTCACAACATCAAGAAATTTTTATTATCCGCGATAACTCTCAGATCTTTTTTAGCAGAGCTAATGCCCCACAAGCTATTCCCTGATCTTTAGTTATGTGGGTCAGCATTTCCGCCTGCATATAGAAATTCATATCTAACCTCCTTTTACAGAACTTTTTTTCAGTTTTTCAGGGTCATTCTCACCACATTTATAGTGTAGGACGCAGACAGGCACAGAGCACTTTGGCGCTCTCAGCACTATTCTGATAGCTTTCCTTTCCCACTGAGCAGTAGAAAAGCTCTTGTCATGATCATCCTTTTATAACACAACGTACTTTCCTGTATGCAGACATACAAACCTGTCTGCTCCAATTCAATATACTGCTTGCTTTGGCATATAGACTTTCCATCAGTCAGCCAAACTCTTCTTTATACACCTTGTTCCTATGCAGTTAAATTCTCGATCCCAACTCCCTCCATATTAACCACTTAGAAATGGACAGTACAGATCTCCTATAACAAGTCCATGAATAAAGGTGGATAACAGTTTTATCGAAGCCCATGTGTTTTCATATTCAAGGCATGGAGAGCATCCCATAGTTGCAGTCTTTCTTCAGAACAGTGTAAAAATACCCTGTGAACCTTCCTCAGGCTCTGGCAATTGAAGTAAGAGCAGCAAAACTCAGGTTGTCCTGTTTGTTTGCATGCCCATATTTAAACACAAACCACGTTTTGTCTTTCTTTGCTGCCCCTGATATGACACTTACGGGAAGTGAACAGGTCAAGTCAACTGTGTCTCTGAGGCCGAGGAAACGCACTTACAGAAACGAAAACTAATAACTGCCTAGAGGAGGCCACTAATCATTTGTTTAACTGCCACTACACAGACTACACTGAAAGAAAATCTTCTGAAAAAGTAAAAGATGTAAACAAAGAGTCTGATATTATAGTATTTCGCGTTTACATGGCATTTTGCATGGCAAGGAACTCCAAAGCGCTTCATAAACAGCATGTACTAGAACCACACAGAACACAGCTATAAACTTAAATATGGTGTGACTGCTCATAAGGGATGCTTTAGCCCAGATTTCTGTGCAAACACACTCCCTTCATTTACTGTAAATTATTGTGTACATAGAGAGAAACACAAAAGCCAATTTTCTTATACTTACAGTTGGCATAGATGTATAAACAAGTGTCTGGACTTTCACAGATGACAACCATCTGTTAGCTAGCACCCATGAACATCAGGCCATAGTCAAAGTGTTATACCTTCTCTTAAAGAGAAATCTTCCCTGTTAGCATTATATATGGTGAGGTTGGTTGTACTGTGCAGAAACAGGACCGAAGCTCAGGAAATCTGAATACAGCATCTAACTCTGATCTAAGGTTGATTCACAGGAAATCTCTGTGGTCTCTTCTTCTCCTTTTGTCTCTCTTTTTATTGTAATTTGTGTGCACAGGAAATTATTTCTTGTACAAACCTTGGAGCAGAGAGGCCAATTGACAGGATTGTAACATGTTGAAATTACTATTGTTCTTGAACTGTAGGTTGTTACTGTGAGGAAAAGATTTTAATGAAAAAATCTTTGTCATGGGAAGAAATGCAGGAAAAATAAAAAGCAGTCAGTATCTGGTAAAACAAAGGTTTTGAAAAACTATTATTTTCTCTTCTCTTATACAAGTCATTGAAATAGAGAAGAGTTTGAATATGATACGGTTTGTGAAACAGGCTGATAGAGTATTCATGTGCAGATGGAGTAGTCATGAGAAGAAAGATGTTATTGATCAATCAAGACAGTTTTCTCTGGATTGAGCAATCATAAACTATTGATGACAAAGAGATACATCTAGTAGTAATGGGCTGAGACATAGAGGGATACTCCTCTCTGTTTAAGGAAAAAAAAAATTTTTTTTTTTTATAAAAATCTTGCTAGTTGGATAGGTCTCACAGGAGGAGCCACAGAATGTTATTTTCTGGGTCCTTAAAGAAACGCAGTCCCAGCATAGGCTGAATATGTCAAGCTCCAGGAACTACTCTGCTCTGTTGTGCTCTGTTATTTCAGTCAACAGTGATCCACCTTTACTAAAATCAATGGAAAGCTCTTTAAAAAGGAGGGGGTTTTAAATATAGTTAATGTTCAGCATTTTTTTTTACTTACGTAATTGAGTTAAGGAACTTCTGGTTGCACGCTGGTTCCCAGGGAAGGATGTGCAATCCGAACAGCCCAGCAGGCTACTTGTGTTGGCACTTACCCATTTAGTAATGCCAGCATCCATTTTGCAATATTGAGAACTAGACTAATATCAGAGATTCACAACAAGTAGTCAGTCTTCTTTCCCCCGTACACTTTGCAGTATATATGACTTCAAGTACCAAAAGTGGTCTTTTCCATTAGAATTGACCATTTGTCATGAAACCAGTGATTCAGAGCCCTCTTGCCTTTTGATGTAATTTGGTTACCAACTGCCTTCCTCTTCTTCCTGAAAGGGAATATCGTTTTGGTGGTTTGGGGTGCATGCGACCCACACAACTGCCTTCCTCTTCTTCCTGAAAGGGAATTTCGTTTTGGTGGTTTGGGGTGCATGTGACCCACACTGTGCTTTGGGGAGCCTTTGGGTTGTAAGGAGTCACAGGATGGGAAACGTCATTATTCTGAAAAGCGGAATCCAATGTTTACAGCCACCATGAGATATAGATTGCTTTCCTGGAGGTAGCAATGCACACACTACTTGGGCTTCCTATTACCGGAGGTGGAAGGCATTTCTTTATGGAAACCATATTGCCTCCATCAGCTGCTCAAATAAAGCAGATTCTCCTGAACTGCCTCTGAAAATGTAACACTTCAGATATTCAGAGATTAGCAGGTACTAGTTTGAGCTTCCCTTTATGTCATAATTAGCTTGAATTAGGCAAAACAGTGGGTAAATAAAGAAAATCTGAAATGCTGAACAGGTAAAAAAGTAGGAAAATCAGAGTATAAGAATCTTGGAATGAATATAATGTGAATTTAGCACACAGAAGAATGACAATAAAAAATAAGAATAGGCATGTTTCTGTCAGCTCTATTCTCCTACCTTTACTAAGCTTGCATAATAACTTACATTATGAGTAGTTCCTTTGCTCTTAATTATACAGCAGGTACTATATTCAGGAAGATGTCCAACTGTTACCTGGGTTTGGATCCATATATGGTGTACGTCAGGACGAAAGTTATTCAGCAATGTGCCATGCAGATTCCTTCATAAATTCTTACTTAAGATTTTTAATAGCTAGTCCTTCATCATTTCATTCAGAAAGGTCTTTGTAGTCTAAAAACTACATAGTGTCTGTTGAAATCATACCCTGGAGTGGAATCCAGCATCTTCAATAAGGCACATACAGCAAAGGGGGAGATAAAGGGAGAGATCCAAAACAACCCCAGTCAGATAGCTAGTCAAAAAGAGCAAGATAAGTAAATTTTTAATGCATGATGGAGCTTTATGCACTTGTAATCCACAGTTCAGAAATGCCTCTCTTGAAAACGGGCAGCCAGACCCTTTTTTCCAAGGGTCACATGCCCTTCTTCTCTGTTTGAAGAATTGTCACCAAACTGCCAGATCATGTCCTCTTTTAATCAATAGCCTGGGTCAGCAACTATGTCTCTGTAAGGGAGATTTCTAAACCACAGCTGTCATCTGCCTCAAACATGCCCTAAACTTCAAGGTGCAAACTCTTCCTGAGTACTCCATATTTTTTTCTTCTGAAGCTGGTCTGCTGTTCAAAACAAAGTGCTGGATGCATTGGACCACAAAGACTGAACAAGGTGGAGTTTGGGTCTGGTGCTCAGTGGCCCTTTGTCAGACTGTTTTCCTCGTCTGATTTCAAATTAAAAGGCTACATGTGAAGCTTTCAAAGAGAATTTTACATTATAAAAAAAAAGAGGCTCAGAAAATGCTGAAATGCCTCTGACATTAGATGGCAGCGGAGTGAGGGTGCCCACGTGCATTGCTTTGGTTTTAGGGAACAAAATTCCACCTTCATCCTATTCTAGCTTCTGGCATTCAAATTAGTTTTGATTCTTAGTCCCTAATACCAAGTCTATGACAAATCCACACATGAACTGGATCATAAATCCAGTTACTAGGCTTTATATTTTTAAGAATAACTTATGGAAATACGATTATGTACTTGATATCTAATTCACTTATTTCCAAGTCTTGTACTAAAATTATGTACATTTTTGTTTAGATATTGCTTGAAAAAGAAACTTCATTTTTCTATGCTGAGTTTGTTAGCCAGTTAGTTAACTAGTGTGATCTCCCCCTCGTCATCATATATTTAGTCAAAGATTATCTTTGAAGACGGAGTGCAAAATTCCTCTGAATCCATGTTCTTTTGCAAATTTGCCATAAACATCATACTGATCATTTCCTCCTCCAGTCAAAAACTATTTGGGAGAGGAATTGTCAGTATCTATACTATTGTACGTTATAACATGTTCTGTTTTAAATCTTATAGGGAAGGAGAGTGATAGAGTAAAACACAGAAGAGTCCTTTAGGTTTTAAAGCCACAAGAAAATCTTTGCATGGGAAATTCTCTAATTTTTAAGATAATTCAATCTAGAAAGGAAAAGCTAAAATGATCAGAAAGGAATTTTTTTTTTTTTTTTCTGCACATACAAAAAGGGACATAAAACAAAATATAGAAATTAGACAAATTAGTAATCCTTAGTAATAACAGATATGATTTCACCATCTGGGTATGTATTAAGGAATAAAACAAATACATAAACAAATAAACTTGTAATTATACACTTATGGAATCACAACTTCATAACAAATACCTTCACACAACATCTGATAGTAATCCATAAATAGGGTTTTTATCCTGGACATTCACAGTTGTATAACTCTAGGTCTTGGATTTTCAAAAACTTTCAAAGGCTCCATAAAGTCTTGTCAACATATAAACCCCATTTAAAGTAGCAGGATGAGGGAGATAAATACCTTCTGAGTATCTAAATCACTTAGCTTCTCTAACAGTCTCATACTTTTTGCAGATTAGGAGATTTAGAGAGACGCAGTATGCACTGCAATGGAAAGCTAAAAATCTTGATGTTGGTGGATCATCTATGGCATTGTGTGGAATAAGTATGGACAAATGTTTCCTCCTCTCTCTCTTATATCTGAATTCAGGAGCTTCCTCAAGCAATGGGTGTATCTAAGACAGGAAAAGGTTTCATTTTGGTGTAGGAAGTTTTGTAGATGAACTTGCATGTTTATCAAAATCTAACTCATCGCTTTACAGAAATAAATAGACTTAAAATGCCAGAAAAGATTGTTCTGTCAAACGTGTCCTAAAACTTTGTTCTTCAAGCCTGTGATTTCTTTTTAAACCAATTTCAGAAGACAAAATAAAAACCCTCTGTCACTATTTAAAAACCTTAATCAATGATGAAATCAGCACACATCCACATGTATAGTTCTAACAGTAAAATTCCTTCAGGGTAAAAAAAGAAAACATGTTATTTATTTCTCATATGATGAAGCTTCAAATGCTAGGTATATATTAAAGATCCACTTTTCATAGCTTTCTTAAACATGTTGGTATATACAGGTCATATTGAATCTCTCTCTTTAAAATTTCCCTCAGATAAATTAAAAAATACTGAACCTCTTAAATCTATCAAATCTAGCCATGTTTTCTGTTTCCTGAATAATTTCTTTTATACCTTTTTCAATGCTTTCCAAACTTCCAACATTTCTTCCAACATGTTTTCTGTTTCCTGAATAATTTCTTTTATACCTTTTTCAATGCTTTCCAAACTTCCAACATTTCTCTGCAAATGTGAGAACTTCAAAATAATCCTGAGTACTCATACTCCCACCTCTCGGTTCTCCTCCTCTCCTCAGCCCAAGCAGGGAGTGACCCCATGGAGCACCACGAACGCTCTGCTGTCCCTGGAGATCTTCTGTGATGACTGACCTATCGTTGAAGGCTTAAGGTGTGCAGGGAAGGCCACGCTAAAAGTCATTGTCACCACTCACACCCTTCTCACGTACTCCTTGGTGGGAACAGAAGTAAATCCGGCTCTCTTCTCACACCTCCCTCCTGGCTCCGCTTTTCCTGTCTCAGGAACTTCCCGCTAATCCTTTGCTTTTGGAGCAGTAAAATTCAGAGGAGAGGGGACTGTTGGTTTTCTGAACTGCTGAGAAATCAGTTCTGTCTCTGCACTTATTTGAACTTCTTTTGCTCAGGAATAAAAACCCAAATGTTTCCCCTTCCTCGGGTGAATCATCACAGTGGTAGAGTATAATTAAATGATCATAGCACTCTTAGCTGGACTACCATGTGTCTTGTGAGGGGGACTTAGGTACCAGTTTCATAACTCGTAACTCTTCAAATTGAATTCATGATGTTTACCAGACTTCCTCATTCATAGGTACAGTTGACCAAAATCATGGGCTGGAATTACTCTATATTACTCTATAGAGTAACCTAGAGGTATATAAAAAAAGTAAATTAATAAAAATCAACCAAACCAAAATAATACTTATGGTACAATCAGAAAATTCACTGCGTGGTTCTAACAGAATAATGCAAAAGCAGGATATCTAGACAGAGCACAAGACTCCTGTGCCAGGTTTGACCCTGGGCAGTCCCTCCAGCTTTCATTTAGGGACAGGAGAGAAGAAAACCTGCCTCTCAGAAACTATATCTTATAAGATGCATATCTAAGCAGAATTATAAAATAACTAGAAGGCAGATCTGAACCCATACCTCTGATTTCCTTGCCTTCTTGAGAGTATGTCAGCTGCAGTACTCCCTGAATGTTCTCTGAAAATAAGCTGTGTGTATGTGTAGAGACGAATGTATTTCAAATCTCAATTCTTCACCAGATTTAAAACACTAATACAGATTGACTTACAGCATTTTTTAAGAGTATTCTCTCTCTGTGTAGAATTGGGCCAATCAATCTGATGTGCAGTTTTGCATTTTCTCTGATTGCCTTAGGGTTGTAAATATTTATTTTTCTGTTTGTTTGACTTGAATATCTTATAGCTGAAGATTTTCCTCGTAGGGCAATTTTGACTTTTAAGAACAGGAATCCTTGACTTTGTCAATATCTATTAAAGAATAGATCATCATGATCCTTCTCCTATCAGGGAAAGAATCTGTTATAAAATAACACAACAGCCATGGCACCATACTCTGAAGCCTCTTTATTATTGAAATAGAAGCAATGAATTAGCCTAAGTTGGCAGTATGTCTCTCTTAAACAATTTACATTTTCCTTCCCATATTTTTGAGTGATTCAAAATCATCTATTCCTTTCACAGTGTGCATTTTTATTTTTTTTTTTTTTTACTTAAGCTATGACTCATGGCTGGGGAAATCAACTTTTAAGGTCAACTAGTCAGAAGCTGCAGGTTCCTCTCAACCAAATGCTCCTAGACAATATTGTTAGGTCCAAAATATTATTATTTGATTCAGAAAGTAGAAAGAGAATCAGAAGAACAAGAGATATAATTTCAATACTTTACATATGGAACATAAGATTTTTCAGTAAGTTCCACCCAATACGCATGGGAAAAGGGATATACTATGTATCTATCATCACTCCAGAATACTTCAAACACCCAGTGAGATGGGAAAGTGCCATCATCCTCACTTCACAGGAGTGAAAAGCAACTAAGAACAGCATCCAGAAATACTTAGACCCCTGAAGTGATACTTAAATAAAATGTATGTGCTTCTGAGCAAGTCTGAAGTTCTGAAAACCTATACTTTGGCACAACCTCAACAAGAGAAGTGTGGAGCATTACTTATCCCTCAGATTTATCTAGATCTGCCTCCCCTTGTGACTAAGAAAAGCTTCTGCTGAAGGAGAGACACAGATTTGCATCATTTCAGTCTGTGGAGAAAAGTGCTTATTTCCTAGGAGAGTGCTCTGTGGACTCTCCATATGAGGAAGCTGACACCATTTCCATCCCTAGAAGGCTTATTTTAAAAGAAGTTTGAAACAAACTGAGTTCTTTGGAAGAAAAAAACATAACATCAGGTGAAGTTTGAGAATCATGAAACCACAAAACTGTTCCTGATTCTGGTGTGAAAAAGGCATTTATTTAACATCTAACATCGCTGGGTCATGTAACGCTTTGGTTATAGTGGCCCTTAGCAACTTGCCTGTATTTAAAGAAGTCTGTACAAAACTGCAGAACCATTTAAAATTTACGGCATCTCAGGCTAGTCATTTCTATTTTCATTTCATTTCCATATGTGCTCAGTACAGAGCATCTTGTAACAAGTCACTTCTCAGAGAGCAATTTCCAAATCTCCTTAATTTATACAGAGGGTCTGGTCCAAGAAACACTTGTACATTTAATTGACTTCATGTGAGTAACATGGCAGTACAAAAGTTGAGTATAATTAAGTAAAACTGAAGACATGAATAATTACAAACTTGATCTTGTGAATTACAATATTAACTCATCTTTGAAATTTTATTTCCACATTCTGCTTTATAATGGCAAAGCATAAATAACCAAGTCATAAGAGAACTCACAGACCACTCTGCTAAAAGTTGTTGACTAGATAGATGAAATAATTTTTTTCTTTCTACAAACTCCAGCTGGTGTGATCTTGGCCTTCAGTACCTACTAATTAGATGGAGAAACGTTTGAGATAAAAAGTTAATTTACTAATTAAATGACAAGTATGCTTTATAAACTGTCTCTTTGGCTTATTGTGCATTTAGAGAATTAATTAACAATACAATCAGGCTGCAGTTGTGAGATGCCAATATGGATGTGATTTGAAGATACTTTCACTTCTGTTTTCTATCTCAGTTTTTACGACAGCTGCACCGTAATGAAGATGCTTGACTCTTTTAATTTGTCTCTGTAAAATTAAAATGGGTTTGTGGTTTCTTGCTCACTGGGAGCACAGACAAAATGGTACATTTAACAGTACATTTCTGATCAGTCGACATGGGCATGATGCTCTATTAGCAAGTTGCCATTGTTCTCTATAAATGGGAGCTATAAAATCGGTTTGTTGTTAGCCTGTGTTCTTCTGGTAAAGTATTTGCAACAGAGTGTAACAATAAAAGTATAAATATAACATAACTGACATCTTCAGTTAAAATCAATATTAAAATATGTGTCGTTTGTAAACAGCATTAACAAGTGGTGTCCTTATTTTAAGTGTACATCAATAGATTTTTGTAGATATGCTTAAACTAGCTAAAAAGGGGTAGTTTAGGAACTGCTAAAGTATAATGTGTTAGCATATGAACTCATGGACTAATGGCCAAATGGTTATTCATCTTCCTCAGTATGTCTGGCAAAATTACTAATGGGCAAAAATAAGCCTTGTTGACTTGTTTGACTTTTGAATGGCAGATATATATAAACTGTATGTGTCCGGACTGGCCTGACTGATCTTTGGGTTTGCCCCTTTGCATGTTTTTTTTTTGTTTTGTTTTGTTTCCTGATTGAAATGAAATACAAATATTAACTTGCAGTCAAATCAAAAGTCAACCAGAATTTACTACCTGCTGCAACTCCTCCAACAGTCAGAAAAGAATTTCCAAGGGGGGAGGAAGAGGAGGGGGGGAAGTCACCTGGCCCTAATCAGCTCTTGAGCCACTGAATAAACAAGCCAGTTTCTCTCCACAGGCAACTGTAAATCTTTCCTTGCTTACCACTTTTTGTATTCACAATTAATGTTAGTCCATCGTGTATTTTTATGTTGATATTTTTACAGCCTCTGTTTCATAAACCAAATAGTTACTTTCAAATTTTAACAATATTTAGTGTATGCCTATGGATGCGTGTGTGTGTTTTTCCACTCTAAAGGAAGAAAACTGATTACTTTGCATTCAATTTACTTTGATTTTTCTGTCTAGTCTATTGGTGCCTACAGAAGAAAAGAGTAATAAATCATTTATAAAATCAGCCCAATCCCTTCTACAGGGAAATACAGTAAGGCAGACTGTCTCATAAATTGTTTAGAATAATGCAGCTCTCCAGTGATTTAGCCTGATTTGTTTGTTTAAAAAAAAAGAAAACCCACAAAACCCACAGATGGTGATTCCCGTCTTTTATGAAGGGGGTAGCGAATGTGCGCACTTAAGGCAAAAACAATGAGTCAAAGTACCTTTTAATGTTCTTGCAGACAATGCAGACATCACATTAGCAAGCAGACCGCGGGCCAGAGAAATTAGAAGGAATGATGTATTGTGAAATGGAAGTAATGGGAATGAATTTTCTGTATTTATTGCAGAGGTTTTGCACTGGTCATATGGCCTGCACTTTCACTTAATAAGGGGGAAAAAAAGCAAAAGACCCACCTCAGACTGACCCAGCATCCCAAATCTTTCGTCTGTCTTGCTGTGCGGATCAGTGACAGTGACAAAATGGTACTGTGTGCTGGCAGCTTGATTTCTGGCATTGACTGGGCTGTATGAAAGATCACATCCCCAAACACTTCTGTCATATTTTCTTCCAGATTGTGGTATATTAAACTGAGGAAATAAGCCTGTTTTGCTAGGGATCATAGATTCATCAAAATTAAAGATGGAAAAGACCTGTTAGTGTAAATCACTTACATTATCCCTCATCCAATGCAAGATTACTCCCTGAGGTATATTTTCCAGTACTTTTTACAGTCCACTTTGAAATGACTCATGCAACAGTTTCCACCATTTCTCTCTAGAGATCAGTCTACAGTCTAATAGATCTCACTTACCCTTGGTTTCAGCCTAAATTTTCCATTACTCATTTAGAGATTTTTTTTTTTCCTGGCCATCTGGTAAGGCAGTTTGAGGTGTCTCTCTGAACCCAACCACCAAGCCTTTGGAGGCAAGCTAAGGGCTACCAGGAGGGCAGGAGGTAGCCACAGACTGAAAAGGACTTTGGCAGATTTTCTAGGGATTCACTGTCTTTTATCTGTTGATTTGCAGGTCTGGTTCAGAGATGTATTCAAATCTGACTCCTGGCCTGACAGTCTCTAAAGACCTAAAGCTCTAATAGAAACCTATAGCATTTTCTAGTTCATATAACAGAACAATGTTTAATCTTACTGGTATCTCTCGTAGGAAATTTTGGCCACTTCTGAGTCTGAACACAGCTGAAGCTGTACTGGTTGAGGAGGATCACCGCAATAACGGAGCAGAGCAATGCAGGTGTCACGATTTTTCTTCATCTCCTAATCCCATCCCTACATCCTGCAGATCAAGAATTACATCGATGTCTGTGTAGACATATATACACTATAGGTCATACATAGCCTCTTAAAGTTAAGGCAAGCTGAATCCTTGCACTTGCCCCTCTGATTCAGTCTGGATCCTCCCGGCAGCACTCCAGCAAGACGTGAAAGATGGGGCCCAGTGTGCACGGCAGGAGGCAGCTAGGGCAGCAATTGCAGAGCAGTGACCTGCACTGATATCCCCTGTGTTGCCATCTCGCCGAGCAGCATCTCTAGGGCCAGACAGCAGCTGCAGAGCTGCTTTTCTCCATCCTCTCCAAGATCTGGACTCCCACCTTGTTAACACTTTTCAGGTTAGACTTTCTGAAATATTGGCATAAAGAGGATATAGCACAGGGTTATAGGCATCCTATGGTGACACAGAGAACATGCAGGGTTTCAGTTTGGATCCAGTCCATAGAAACCCCATCTACCTGTGTAGCAAGCCCTTGTAAGCCCACATGGCCTTCATTAAAGAGCTCTCTGAAATTATGGCATATTGTATTATGTTTGGTAGGCAGAGTTAATAACAAGCTTTCTCCACTTACAAGCCTACAACATGAAGAAAAAAAAAAAAATAGGCAAAATAAACTTGAATGGAAAAACATACTTTAGCTTTAATGTAGTTTGGCATACAGGGATAAATTGATTTTTCCAAGGTAGGGAGTCTGTAGCACTGTCAGCAATTAAATCACTCTCTCAGGTTCAAGGCCAGTGTCTAAACTATGTGTGTCGCCTTAGTCTCAGCTGATTGTTTTTCCTTTTGCTTGTTTCCTGCATCAATTCATACTCACTTTTGAAAATGGGTTGCACTCGTTTTGTATACATTTAGGGGACAAAGTTCTTTCGTGAAGGCATCATCTGGAGTAAAAATATCTCAAGAAATACATGTATGGAAGGAGTATTTTGCCATCTAAATTTTCAAAAGCGTCTCTGCTGTAGGGAGCACTGAAAGTGAAATACCTGGAGGAAAGATACGTGCACTGAGAAAAATCAACAACCTCCTCCTTGTATGATAATTAGACAAGAATCCAAAATATTTAACAAAATGTTTGGAGATACTTGGGAGTTGGCTGTTCATGAAAGAGAAGATAATGAGTCACACACCGTTCCAGCTTGGACATGTGTTTGAATTGCCCCATGGGAAGTGTTAGATACAGGTTACTGGGAAGCAGAGAAAGTCAGTGGGAAATTCATGTCCATCTTACAGCCCCAGCAGTGACCAATCCACACTAAAATATACAATAAATTGCCCTGTGTTGATTTCATTTTTGCTGAAAGAACAGGTGTAAAAAAGTCCAAACAAACAAGTCCTTTATAAAATATTGGACAGGATTTATTTTGCCAAGCTCAGACACACAATAGAGGCTTCAATTTTATGGGCCAAATGAAGCAACACTCCTAAAATAAGTACATAGGTTTCTGTCCAGTTAATGGAGAAAAATAAGTGCCTCTGAAGTCCTCCAGTGGGAAATCCTCTGTGCCCAGGACAAAATGAATTCCGCCACTGGGATTTTCTGTCACATTATTGTGCTGTTTTGGTGGGCCTGTGTGTTGGACACTTGCAGTATTTCACGTACCTAGGAAGACAGGAGCCCAGGAATCATTCTACCAGTCTTCACCTTCCCAAATGAGGATTTACTGGACACTGTTTGCAGTTGTAGTTTGGATGCAGTTCCCAAAGAGTAGGACAGATATGCTTAAAGCCACTGTAAGCATTTTGTATTTACTAATAGCAGACAGCAGATTTAGGTTTCTGTTAAGCCAGATTTGAAAGGTAAATGCATTTTATCTGTCTAACAACCCCCTGAGACACTGTGCATCTTCATATAATTTGAAAATACCTTTTTAATGCTCAGAGGATTTTTCCATTGTCTTAATAACTGCTCTTTGCTGAGCTTTACTTCTACATCCATTTTCTGTCAGGTAGCTGCACTACAAAAATACATTGCCGTATTTATTTTTCACCCGTAGGCAGATAGCTATAGATGCATATACATAGTTTAAATAGTTTTAGCATGCTTGCCTTCTCCCAACTTCATTGAAGCCTACAGGAAACCTGAAGTGGAGGAAAAATTGCTATGTCATTGAAGTTAGTAGTTGCTTTGACAGTATCTATACTGAAATTCTGCATCATTTATTTATATTGCTTGTGCACACTCTGAGAATTTTCTTGGCCGTCCCACCTAACGTTATTTGAGACACAATTTATGGGAATAAATGCTTAGGGATTGTTTCTCCTGGGTATTATGGGTAAGACAGAGATATGTTTGGCACTCATCTCTATACACTCCAACAGTTTTAAAAAAAATTATACTCTGAGAGACCTCTGCATATCCTCGTGCCACACCAAAAGGCAAGCAACAAAAACTCTAAGTTTCATGCTATGCAACAACTCTCTCATCATGTGTAGTTGAGCCTCACATTGTCAAATACTTTAAACTGAGAAAAATCATACAAAATCAGAATTATATCTAAGGACCACAATGGTCCTATAAAATGCTCTGTATGTATTCAGCCAAACTGTGTCACTTGACCTCAAAATCAGAGAAGGATCCCTAGCCTTGCTTTATTTAATGATATAGCTCTAGTTTTTGCCGATTCAAAAAAAAAAAAAAAACAAAACCAAAACACATGAAGAAAAAAATCCCAAGGGACAACTCCAGCTATTTCCATAAAGTAAATCCATTACTAAATAAAATTAAGGAATCATTACAAGAAGTTATGAGTAAACTTAAAATTTATCTCACTTAAGCTTAGCCACCTAAGAGATATTGGCTCGTTTTAAGTTAGTAATTCAGTCTTTCTCTCTGTTCAGCAGAAAACCTCCAGAGAGTGACTCATCTTAGATATCTATCTTTAGATGTGGTGAATCATTTTTTGGAAATGCCAGTCTCTCTGTAGCTACTTATGAGGTAGTCTAGACAACTGACTTCCTAGACTGAGCTCCTAACTTTTAGATGCTTAAAGACAAGTGATCTTAAATAATCTATGTTAAAAGATTCCCTTACTGTAACTTCTAAAGCAAGTTGATAGTTGCTAAGAGAGCAATTCAGCTCTCTAAATATAGGTGGCTATATCTATATTACATTTTATATACCCTATGGCATCCTGAACATCAGGTTGGGGCTGTCAGATATGACATGGGACTAATAGGGGCTCCTGCCCTTCTTGAGAGTTTCCTGGAGGCCAGGTGGCCAAATGATAGACCTGATTTTTGGCATATGTAACTAGAGGAATTCCATCAAACAGCACTGTTTGAAAGAACTCTGCTCATTCCTTTTTACTCAAATTATGTGAATTGTGTTTTTTCACCTGTTGAATGGACTAACAAATGTCCTGTGACAAAATGTCCTCCTAAAATTTAGCTCCAGAGTCATTCCCTATGAATCCCACTCTCAGATTAGAAAGGAACCACCAATATATCAGGCATGATTAGCTGGAGCAGAGACCTCCTAGGTCACCCATCATACATCCTTCCGTCTTCTACTCTCATTTCCATTTCTGGAACACAGCTGCTTCAGCATGTCTCTGACTATGTAATGCGGGGGGCCATCTGAAGACTCCTACTGTTCAGCCTCTTATCCTGAAGACAGTCTGACTTCATTCCCTGGAAACTGAATCACACATGACTTCTTCACAAAGGACCACATGGACATTTCGTGATAATAGCAAAATGTATAAGGAAGTAAATGGAACACAGTGAACAGATACACAGATAAAACCCGGCAGCATTTGGTGTATATCCCAAGTGGTATAAACGCTGTTTCGTTTTAATACATTACTTCTTCCACTTGGATACATCATGCTTGCGAGCCTCAGCAATCCTTTTTTTCTCTTATGCTCTCTGACACAATCTCAGATGTCACTGTCGCACCCAAGCCATCATGCCTTATATATGGAATAAATAATTGGGCAAGGAGTTTGCGTCACTGTGTAATATTTAAAGGGAGTGTGAATATATTCAATGCCTTTCGTCCACCTATTAGGGAAATGGTGACACTGGTGTCACAAGTTTATCCAATTTCTATCGCTGCAGAGGGAATGTCACATATGTTGGGGGCACAGGCTATTCGTTTTGCAGTCCTCTGTTGCCTGGCGTATAATTATCATGGCTCATCTTTATTAAACACCAGCCTTATCTTTGTTTTGCTCTCTTTGTTGATAGATGTAACCTCAATACTGTTGCCATGGCTACGGTAACAGTAGCTGAGAAGATTTTGTTTGTTGTAAACAAACTGAGCTATACAAGCGCAGATCCTAGTGGAGCGTTTCCAGTCCCTTGCCTTGTATTATGCTGATTAACACTGCCATCTCCCTCCTGCAACCTATTCCTTATTTTAATTAGCATTACTTTAAGCTGTATCGAGGAGCGTTTCCCCTTTTGTGCAATTGCACCCCCTTTCTGACAGCTTTTTTCCCTATAGCAACAGCCATAGGTTAGGACTGCAGCCCTGCTGAGAGCATCCTCACAGCAAAGCCCTGCTGGTACCAACAATTAATCTAGATGTACACACTAGCATAATGGCAAAAGATTGCTTTAATTTACTTCCTACATTCTCACCTCCAGGGGCAACTGAACTTGTTCTGATGTAGGAGCCATGGTGATCTGAAAATGTGTTACTAATTCTGAAGCTTATTTAGCTTCAGGACAATTTTTCAAAATTAAGGGCCAAATTCAGCCCCCCACATACAGAGATGCAACTCCTCTGTAAGCAACTGTATTGCAAGTTCTTACATCACTGTTGACTTAACCCGTGATCTCCCACATGTAAGTAAATGACCCGAATAGGTTCAGGAATAATCTGAACTTCCAGCAGCACCTGATTCATGTTATTTTTATGGCAGATCTTTCCTCCAGCAGACATTTTCTCAAATACTTAGACTTGGCTCCTGAGTTTTATATTAATTTTATTCACTGCGTATGCCAATGTTAACAATGTCCAGTCTATACTATATCATTTTACTATTATTATTTTCATCTTGAAAAATTACTTTCATCCCTAAGGGAAACCTGACTGCCTGTCTCAAGGCACTAGTACTATGTTCTCTGTGAAAGGTTCAACAGTTTCACTATGTGCATATATATATATTACTGTTGTATTTTTAATAGTGCCGTTAAACTCCTAGATTCCTTCATTTCACCTAGATTAAACTAAGTGAAAACCACAGTGGGCTAGGGGCTATAACAACATATAAACAGTGAGAATGTTCCTGCCTAAAAAGAGCTGGGTTGGAACAGAGGCAGAGAAAGCCAGGTGAGATATGTCTGTACTGAACACCAGTTTGTATTAGAAAATTTCACCTGGCAGGTACATATCTTGAGAAATTGGACTGCACATGTTTTCGGAGAACTAAATTTACAGGTCCAACAGGTGTCAAAAATGGCCTTGCAGAACTGCCTAGCTCTAGACATGCTATTAGTCAAAGAACAAGAAGTATGTGGAGTGCTAAACCATACGGCTGGAGAATGCTGCGTTACCATACGCAATGCCACGGCTACGATCGAGGAAGCAAGCCAAAAGATGCTGAAAATCACAGCCAAAATGGGACCCTTGTTCTAGTCAATGCTACCGAATGAATGGGAGGTGTAGTGGAACTCTACCTCCTGGATCTCAGCTTTGCTCAAAGAACTTGGACTTGCGGGATGGTGGAATTGGATTGTGGAAGCTTTTATTATGCTATTGCTACCTAATTGTGGTAGACCTTGTCGTTGGTTTTGTTGTAATCAAATGTTTAATTAATCGCATGTTCTCTGTCTTTTCTACACCTACCTACTACGTTCAGATCACCGCTATCGAAGAGGACCTTGGAGTGTTTGAGCCACGGGGTGGTGTAAGGGACGAGACCCAAGTAACTGCACTGTGAGCTTAAACAACCTTTCCTGGAACCAAAGCTCCAAAAGAAGGTTCCAGAAATCACTGGGAGGTGCCTGGTGTCACTCCCCTTGATTGACTAGTGTCTCAACCACTCCTGAAACTGGAGTGAAAGAAACGTTCCAGAAGTCCAGGAACTGGGTCAATAAAAAGGGACACATATGAGCCTCTGGGGTGCTCTCTACGCCGAACACCCCGTTGGCAGGTCCAGGATTGGTGGATCCAGGATTGGTGATCTCCCCACCTCTCTCTTCCCTTTCTCTTAAAGCTGTTAAGTAACACAAGACCCTCCTTGGTTCCTCATAAAGCCCCATAGCTTAGGTAGATATAATTGCTAGAAAGCCAACGTTTGCAGAATATTTTTTCCAGCAAAGTTGATGTTTATGCACAGACCTTGAGTGTCGTTTCACCTTAATCCACACTGAGGGGATTTGCAAATCTGAGTCCCTTTTCCCAGTCTTGTAGGTGGGACGTGACACTCCCCTACTTGTCCTTCACCTTGCACCACCTGAAAAGGTGCTATCTGGAAGTCGTCTTTGCTCAGCAACGCATGGATGAACCTCATGATGTTTCCCTTCTCTTTCTTCCTCTTGCTGGCTGTGCATCCACTGCCTTCCAGAATAGAAA
>NW_009203398.1:19105-40060 GCF_000690835.1 Fulmarus glacialis | reverse complement strand
GGAATCTGCAGACCATGGATGAGGAACGAAGTTATGCTGAGAACAGGGTACCCTTTTGTAGGGTAGTGGACAAAAAGAGAGCACTTCCAGTGTTGCTTTATGATACCTCCACAGTGTGAACACCAGAAAGGGCAACTTCTTCTGGGAACACTGAAGCTAAGAGTTCCTTCCACTGCACTGATCCCCTTCGTCCCAGACGTCAAATGGAATCAGAATATTAATAATGTCATTATATACATTAAGGGAAAACTAATAATAATAATCTAGTCTCTTCCTTTAATACTTCTTGTTTTCATATCACAAAATAGGTGGAGATGTGTCCTATTTGCAAGCTCTTGGCAAAACTTCGTACCCTGAAGGAATACCAGCTTATAAGGTTGGGTCAAGGAAGAAATTACAGCACTTGTGAATTTCCTGGATTGCAGTTTTACATTCCAATTCTTCATGCTACTTTAATATAATTTTACAGATGAATGATAAACAAGGTGACACACTGGCACTAGCAAACTTGATGAATGGGAAGAAAAAAATGACACTCCCTGTGAACTTTTAGAATGGTTCACACTTATTTTCAGCTTGGAAAGCTGTTACCTATTCATATAGCAGCTTTTTAAAGTGCAAATGGAAGCAAACCAGCATGCAGAGATCTGTAATGGTTTGCAAATGTCTCCACAGTATCTAGAAATCAACTTGAAATATTGGAACAGACCAAATGCTCTATGGAGCCAAACTTACCTCTCCCTGTTTTAATGATGTTTTGCTGGACTGACAGTGCAATTAAAGGGTGCAATTTGGCAGCCCACCTAAGAGTATTTTCACGGCAGAGCCCTCCTTGCAACTTGCAATGATTCTAGCAACATAACCTAACTTGATAGGTTTCACCAGCACATCGAGTCAAAAGGCCACTATGAAGTTTGGTTTCTCTTCCCCACCAGACTAAAAAGCAACTTTATCTTCAAATGACTTAACATAGAAATGAAACCCAAGCTAGTTAGTCTAACCTCAATTCCTGGAAAATTATGGGGAAAATTATACTGGGTACTGTTGAAAGACATTTAAAGAACAATGCAATCATCAGCCACAATCAACATGGGTTCACAAAGGGAAAGTCCTGTTTGGTTTGATATCCTTCTATGATAAGGTCACCCGCCTAGTGGATGAAGGGAAGGTGGTGGATGTAGTTTTTCTGGATTTTAGTAAGGCTTTTGATATTGTCCCTCAAAGCATCCTTCTGGACAAGTTGTCCAACTGTGGGATGAGTGGGGTCACGGTGCGCTGGGTGAAGAACTGGCTGAACGGCAAAGATCAAAGGGTTGTAGTGAACGGGGCTACATCTGGCTGGCGACCAGTCACCAATGGTGTTCTTCAGGGTTCAGTTCTAGGGCCAGTTCTGTTCAATATATGTATCAATGATCTGGTGCAGGAGTTGAATACACTATTAGTAAGTTTGCTGATGATACCAAACTGGGAGGTGCTTTTGACTCTCTTGAGGGATCTACATTAGAGCATTGAGCAATGATTAATGGGATGACATTTAACAAGTCCAAACACTGGATTCTGCACCTAAGATGGAGTAACGCAGGGCAAAAGTATAAACTGGGAGAGAAGTGGCTGGAGAGCAGCCCTGCAGAAAGGGATCTGGGGGTGCTGGTTGACAGCAGGCTCAACATGAGTTAACAGTGTGCCCTGGCAGCTGTTCTATTCTATTCTATTCTATTCTATTCTATTCTATTCTATTCTATTCTATTCTATTCTATTCTATTCTATTCTATTCTATTCTATTCTATTCTATTCTATTCTATTCTATTCTATTCTATTCTATTCTATTCTATTCTATTCTATTCTATTCTATTCTATTCTATTCTATTCTATTCTATTCTATTCTATTCTATTCTATTCTATTCTATTCTATTCTATTCTATTCTATTCTATTCTATTCTATTCTATTCTATTCTATTCTATTCTATTCTATTCTATTCTATTCTATTCTATTCTATTCTATTCTATTCTATTCTATTCTATTCTATTCTATTCTATTCTATTCTATTCTATTCTATTCTATTCTATTCTATTCTATTCTATTCTATTCTATTCTATTCTATTCTATTCTATTCTATTCTATTCTATTCTATTCTATTCTATTCTATTCTATTCTATTCTATTCTATTCTATTCTATTCTATTCTATTCTATTCTATTCTATTCTATTCTATTCTATTCTATTCTATTCTATTCTATTCTATTCTATTCTATTCTATTCTATTCTATTCTATTCTATTCTATTCTATTCTATTCTATTCTATTCTATTCTATTCTATTCTATTCTATTCTACTCTACTCTACTCTACTCTATTCTATAGAGAAGCTGCACAGCATGATATATTCTTTCTCTCACACACAGCATGTGTGTCACGAAAGAAGGGAAGATTGAAGCTGTAGCTGGCAATTCAACTACCCGAAAAAAGTCAGGAGTTTGCTATACACCTGTAACGCTGCAGCCTGGAGTTTCCAGTTGACTTTTGTAGCTAGATGTTTAGCAACACTTGAAGAAATGGTTTCTGCTTATGAGAAATGCTAGTCTAAATGTATATAACATATAGTGAAGGAGAAAGGAAGAAGCACAGTTTATATTTTACATATTGATAAAATGGGCCTTGAAATGATTAATGATTCACCCTTTTCCCATGTCCTGCAAGAAACCTATGGCAGAACTGGGAATGTGAATCAAGCCACATGAGTCCTATTCTGGTGCTTTGTCCACATGTCCTAGAGTGGAGCTGTTCTTATCTCCTTTAATTACCCTCTGGTTTATTTTTTGTTCTTACCAAACCTTTTTAGTACTGGACTAAGACTAGAACATTTCTAAATACAAGAGGAAGCACACTAGGAAGTGACCTCAATCTTAGTCATGGTGGCCGAAGTTTAAGTGAGGTCCCAGTCATATGGCCCCTGGAAGAAATGACTCCCAGCAGAAGAGGCTTGATAATATAGATGCCTTCATAAAGAACCCTGCTCCTTGAAGTGCCATGATGGAGGTAAAGTCTGGATACTGGACTCATACCCCATTGCACACCTGGGGAGGGAATTCAGATGTAGCCAATACAACATTTACAATGGCATTCAGGTAATGTATGTGCTTCCTATGGGATGAAATAAATTGTATTCTCATGTCACTGTCTACCATTTCAGTGACTACAAAGGCTGCCTAAAGTTGTTTGTGCACATATAGATACCTACACTGTAGACTTACGCATTACTGAGGCTTTTTTTTCAGTTATGTGATGCTGTGTGTGAGAAAGATGATTTGAAAGTCTGACACTTTCTTGGACACTAATGTTAAACAAGGATGAGACAAAAGACTGAGAAATCGGACTGTATTAGTCCTATCACTTGCAAAATTATTATTGCTTTTTGCAGCCTTAATCTAGTTCTAACTTGGGGCAGAGGCTATTCAATATCAAATGGGAGTTAAGGAAATTATTATTTTTCATGCCAGAATCATACTAAAAGTGTGAAAAAGGGGAAAAATGTCCTTGTGACCTTGCAGCCAGGCTTAATTAGAAAGATCAGTTGTACTGATCTATCATACCAGTGTATGGCAGTCCTTTCCAGCTCTGTTTCTGTTGAACTAAATGAGAGTTTGTCATTTACTTCAATGATAGACAAAATAGATCTCAGTATAATATTTTAATTTAAATTGTTTTCTGATTAAATTGAACAGACGATACTCCTCTATTCCATTTTTAGGGACATGTCTCATTGATCAGTGAAAGGATAATTTTAACTGCACTTTTTAATTGAGGTGGATGAGTTATGGGAACAAAGGACAACATAGAAAACTTAACACGTTATTGCAGTGTCCTTTTTTTCTAAGCAAGCTTGTCATAAACAGCAAGCTTGTCATTTACATTCATACTCCAGTAAGCTTATTTTATATTAAAGCATTCCTTAATATTACAGTAATCTGATTGGTTTCCATGGTTAAAGGAAGATAAAATTCTCATATTCATTATGAGCTGCTACTATAAATCTCCTTACTAAAATAAAAAGAAACATTTATCCAATTCAAGAAGCATATGAACATTGTATTTGCCTTCTCTGATAATATCAGAATAGCGCTTCCAGCGCTTCATGTTGCCTTGAGAGTACAGATGGAGAAAAAGCTCAAACCCAAAACACTGTGAGCCTAATTTTCTTCGTACTAGAGTACACTTGCATTTTTTTTAGCTGATGAATTAATTCAACCACGTCGGTTAGGTAGTGTTGGACAGTGAGGAAAGAATTACTGCTTGGGCTTGAGTCTCTGTGAGAAGAGTACTCACACTGCCTGACCTTTTGGCTGCAACTCCGTCCTTAAAATACAAGGCACATTTCCTGAGGCTTCCTTTATATTAATGGGGGGTGGGGAGCAGGCTTCCCAGGGGACCTAGTCGGTACACTTGAGTTGGGCTCCTGTCAGTCATAACCTGGACAACTCTCCACTGATCATATAGGGAGCCTTGGGATCATACTCTCTTTACTATTTTGCTATGAATCTATCAGATATGTTTTGAAGTCAGACACTTTGCATTGTCATTTTGTTTGCACTTACAAGTGCTACTTACCGTTGCTAAAAGGTTGATTTATCTTTCTTTTAAAAAGCCTTCCTGTAATGTTTGACGTGAAGGCTTCCTGAAGCACAGAAGTCCACTGGGTTAGTTAAGTTTTCTGTTGCTGTTTCACCTTATTCAGTCCTAATTTCATATGTTGGCATTTTGTTACTATAACTTCAGGGCAAGAGCTTTAAAAGAGTGGAGTTAATAAATAGTATCTTGCTGATATCTAGTTTTGAATTCTTCTTCAGAATATTCTCTAGGTTTTGCAGTATTAGATTTCCTTAATTACTTGAAAAAAATCCTTACTCTTCACTGTTGGACAGTCTTTCTTACCATGGGTATGCAGGTAGACTCAGGTACTGCCGTGGGAATAAAGCAGCCTGGAATCACAACTGTTCCAGATGAAGGTGACTATTCCCAACATGGTAGAATCATATTTTATATAAACTCTTTCTACCCCTTTTTTGTTTTCATGCAGCCGAGAATCATATTTGCTTTTCCTGTGGCTGCCAAATAATGAACAGATAACTTAGTCAAACATTCCACGAGTTTCCAAATGTTTTAGATCCTCAGAGAATCCTGCAGCTTGAGAAACATATGAGAAGTTTAGAGTACTTCTGTCTACAAGGATAACCTTACATGTATCCCAGTTGAATTCCATCTGTCATTAGGCAGCCGTACCTCCACAATATGTTGAAATCCACTGAAAAGTTCCACAGTCCTCCGCACTACTTATTAATATCACAATATGTGAGAAAACTATGACACCAATATTAAACATTTGCTAAATCACAAATATTTTCAAACACAAAGTCTGAATTAGTGGACTTTTTTATATAGGTGTGGAAAAAAACATGTGACTCTTGCATATAATACTGAATATCTTTTGTCTTGTAGTGTTTTAATGTCATCTTTATAATATTAATCTTGGTTTATTTTGGGGTATTTTTGGTCTTTTTTTGAGACGAGGTTCTATATAGAATAGAACTCTGGGATTTTTTATGGCAAAGGTTTATTTTTCTCCCCATAGACTACATGGTCCACAAAATTGCATTTTTTTTTATAAAAAGAAATATTTTTTTTTGTCATTGAGAAAATGAAAATAATAATGAATATAGGTTTGTCAAGCTTGAATGTTTCATTTTTTTATCTGGAACGATTTTGATTTTGTGTTTCAAATCAGTTCAATAAAACATTAGACTGAATTTCAATCATAATACAAGCAAATATCCGGGAAAATATCTGTATGTACTTCTACTCCAGTAAAAGCCTAATCTTTAATGCCCTAAATATATGCTGGTGCTCTTCTGCAGGAGAATCATAGCATCAGAAAAAGACACTGCTACAAGAGAAGGTACAGAGCATACTAAACTCCTTTTTCACACACAAAAACATCCATTACTTTGCATTAGTTGGGCAAGAGATGTCAATCAGGAATTGAAAGTGCTCAGGGATCCCTCAGTAGCTCACAAAAATATCTCTACTATCTAGAATTTCAATTAAATTTAAATTTACATTTAATTGACTTTGTCTTGCTCATTTCCCTCTCTGTTCACAGATGTATGTATAATTGCATTTATACTAATTAATATTTACTGAATTTTAATCTACAATCCTGTGCTGTCACTTAACATTGTTATTTTTCTGAATAGTTCTCAAAAAAGCTTTTATTAAAACTTTTTGAGAACCCACATAACGTATGCTCCCTGAATTGTCTTAAGAACTTTTCTTTTCTTTCTGGATTTTCAGAGAGTTTAAGATTTAGGACTAACATTTTTTTATGGAAATGTATTCAGTTTGAGTCTATCAAGGTATACTTATCCAAGTCCCATGCTGTTTTTCCCTCAATTAGAGTGTCTGCCAGGTTCCACAAGAACAAAGACAATTACCATTGGTTTGTTATGCACTGGATATCCCCAAATTGTCTTCTCAGAAGAAACGCAAGATGGTCACACTGCCTAGTACTCTGGAATGGTGGTTTATGCCTATGAATTGACTCACCAGCTACCTAGCTGTCACCTGGATAAGGAAATTTGGACGGTGACTTTGCCCTTAAAGAAAGTGCTTTTAAAGAGCTTATCTTCATCTCTAAATGCCCAAATACCTTCATAACTATGTTTCTTAGAGATCCTCAAAGGTTCCTAGGGATGAGCAATCTAATCATGACTTAATTGGGTACCCACAGCAAATGTTTTTCAGTAACTGTCTCTGCATGCACTTGGCAAGTATGAGGCAGTGCGATTTGTCTTAATCATCTTTGGTGATGCATTAAGCTATGCAAAATTACTTCATATTTTGCATAAACTAAGATTAAGCAATCAGACATTTACTCCAGATCACTTGACACACAGTGAATTCTTAAACCACAAGATTGCTCATATGTCTGATCCTGTGGGCATTTATTTGTCTCTTTAAGGAGGTACTTTCAGCATGCAGAGACATTACTGCCCCGTAAACAATTTCCCAGTTAGCTGTCAAACTCTCCTAAATGCTTTATTTTTCACAGGTGGCTTTGGACAAAACTGATAATATGTTGGTGTTCCTCCAGACATTTTTTCTAGTTTTAGACCTGATGGATTTGCCAGCTGGATTCTCCTGTGTCTACAATGCCACCATGGATTAATCTCACTCTTACTCTGGGTAGAGAAATGCAAGTCGCTTGGCTGTTCGCATTCAGGCCAGCATCAGCTCAGAATTTTTCTGCATATGTAGGCAGGTGTTCTTCGTGCATAATGCTTGGGAGCTTAGCCAATCATCTCCAGAAAGAATTGTCCTATTCTGGTTCATTTTTGTCAGTGGTCAGTTTTCCAGTCTGGAAAACTGGAAGGTCTAAATACCTCTGCTGTAGGACTGAATCAGTGCTTCCCACCCCCTCCCTCCTCCCCCAGCCTTTTATCATTGCATTAATTAATACAGAGTAAAAAGAGGGTTTTCAGAGTGTTGTACATCTACCTTTAGAGACTTGTAGAATATGTATGTTATACAGTGTTCAGAATGTTATATGTCTATACAATGTCATCGGGGCGGCAGAATGACTTTCCCATTTGAAAATTGTGGTTTATTACTTTAAAACCTTTAAAATTGAAAGGCCCAAACCACAACCAATCACATCTTAAGTTACTGAAACAAAATATGTTGATTGAGTCAACCTATATTCTTCCAGCTTATCATCATGAACATTTCCAGTATTTCAGTTTTGCCTGAAAAACACTTACGAGGTGGGAAAATTAGAGTGCTAACTTTCCAAGAACATATCACATCTATCCATCTTCTGGGACTAGAAACCTCTGTGCTAATTTTATGGTATTTTAGGGTATAGTGAAATTACTTCATCTCAATTTGAAATATTTCCTATACATGTGAGTTTATAAGCAGTGTTACTGGCAGGCTGAAAGCCTGAATGCTTATAAATGGAGAACCGAAACAGGGATAAAAGTAGCCCTGTAATCATTACAGGCTGCTTCCTTTGAATAAAGTAACAAATAACTTATTGCATTAAACAGTCCAAGACTGCTGAAAATGAGCAAGGGCCACCCCAGTGCCAGAGTTCACGGCCATGCCCTGATAAGCAGACAGCTATTAAGCAGATAAGATGCTAATAGATACCAACAATCTCTGGTGTTAGAGGTGGACATAAAGCAAAGCCAAAGCCTTAGGTGCAAATTATGGACTTTACTGAGAGCCAGATCTTGATATTGTAAAGGTAGATCAGCCTTCAGGGCCTTGAGTTGGTTGTATTCTAACACAGAGGATTTCCAAATCTTCTTATCTTCCGTGATTATTTGTTCAAACCTCAACATTATGTCTGGCTTAGGTAAAACATGTGATAAGAGAATCGTGACCCGAAGAAGTGAGAATAAATACCTGCACTGTACTTTTTCTAGCTATTCTTTACACAGCGTACACACACGCAAGTGCACATACATACATAGAGTTGCTTGACAGCCCTACTGCCAACGACATCTGGTTATCTACAATCTCCTTTACAAGAACCTTGCTCTCTGCAATGCACCGATGCCTCTGCTCTGTGTAAGATAAACATGGCAAACACAGATAGCAACAAGAGAGTGGTAACACAGGCCCTGCTGGGCGGCAGCAACAGCTACAGCAGCAGCAGGGGCTCAGCAAACCTCCCCCACGTTTGTTTATGTGCTGTGACGATCCGGATAGGAAAGTTGCAGAAGGCAAGAATTCATTATGGCATTGGGGGCTGGCTCGAAAGCTTCTCTCTCTCTTTATTTTAATGGCCATTTGAATTACTTCTGCAGACTTTGACAAAGCTTGATTATCACACACAGGGATGATGCACAAATTCTTTCATCTTAATAAACATGAACCCAGATCCCCATTTGGATCATGGATGCTGCTTGTGGGCTCTCTCCAGATTTTCTGCCAAACACTGCCACCAAGTGTGAATCTCAGATTCTTTCCTGAACAGGCAAGAAGGAAAAGGACCCACCTGCGAGATCCTGCTCCTGGTGACCTCAACAGGCGTTTGAGAGTGCCCAGAAAGGCACCCACAGAAATGTTTCCTCCTCTCTACTTCCCTTACTGAAAATAGAGCTGTGAAAGCTGTCTGATACTCATCTAAAATATTTATTTCTATCACAATAGTATGTAAAGCCTCCCAGCCAAAGTCGGAGATATTGTAACAGACACCAGTACAAGTGATGGAGCCCCATCCTTAGTCTAAAAGAATAAGACAAAGGTGGAGTGAGAGGAGGTGACTAATGACTCAAAAAATAAGAATATAAGCAAAAACATAAAAGAAAAATGTTACTATAGCTGACACAAACCCACATCTCTTGAGCCCAGAATATACCTTATTAACAGGATTACCTTTTGTCCCTTTAGTTTTGTACCATAATAAGCAATGTGGCATGAGGAGCTGATATGAAAAATAATATATTATCAGTCTTGGAGAAGGAATATCTTTATTGCTACTTAAAACAAGACTGTCCTGAGACCTTCTGTGCTCACCACATGGAAAGGTAAAGATAAATAATAATAAAAGAAAAATTGAAATATTTCTAATAGCAGCTGATTAAAACTCTGCATGTAGACTGTCATTCAGAAATAAAGTGATGTCAGGTCAAACAGCCTGACTTTTTGGTGGATGAACTTTATTTCAAAATGAAAGTGTCCACACATCCATCTGGTTAACTTTAAATTCCTTGTATTAACTGGAGTTAATTCTCTATACTTCTCAGCTGTGCCTCTCTACATAATCCCTAAGAAATACATCTAAGTGCCAGAGAATGTCATTTGTTAAAAGGGATCTTGAGAAAGCACAAAAAAAAAAAATGTAGTTAAAAAGAAAGGATGTGATTTACAACCTCTTGCTACTGCTGTTTGGTTGCAATGAGTTCGGTAAGTAAAGTTGTGGGATTCAAAACTGGTTCCTGGCCCTGGGTGAGGTGAGACTCCAGCAAGGACTGTTTCCATCAGCCATGTTCCCTGACTTCAGTGAGAATAAGAGGTTAGAAGAATGCTATTTTATGTAACCCTCGCATGGTTCAGGCATAAACTCAGGGCACTGAGTTAGGGCTCTGATCTTCAGCAGGTTTAAATTAACAAGCGTGTGAACCAGAAGGATGCAGTCCAAGTGGCTTATAACAGCGAGGAAACTCAATCATGGAAAATATGAAATTTAAAATAAGACTTAGGATAGCTGTAGACAACTAAACCCGAAGCTGCAATTCTGAAAACTCCACTTACCTAGAAATATGCTCCTCAGGCCATAAGATCTAGGCTTCTATATTACTCAAAATTTTGAAATTTTTCCTGGTATGTTTAAATACTTCTGACTTTGGATGTATGTGCATAATTTCTCTTTGTTTAACAGGTTCTGCCCATCCACATCACAGAACAAAACTCAGCCTTGGGCGTTCATCAGCAGTTCTTGTAGCTGAAAAACAAAGGATTAGTTAAATAGTATGCACTTTTCCTTAAGTAAATATGAGTACCTGTATAATTATTTCTTCTACAGGCCTTAACAGCACCAGAGGAGCTGTTATCCTTTATCAGGTAAATTAGATGCAGGTTTAAAATTGGTATGTGTGCCAGAGGAGTTCTTTGGATCTATTAGGTAAATAATCTCACTTTTTAAAATTTATTCTAGGTGGTCTAATCTCACATCACACAGAGAGGATTTACAGAGGCGACATGCATTAACTTTGTTTGAAATCAGGTCTATAAATCCCCATATATTGATGAGAAACCAGACCCTTAAGTAGTAATTCTAATTCTAATAGAGATCTGAATGCTTGCTTGTAATAAATCACAGTATTCTGGAATGGGAAGAAGGTAAAACCTACATTAAAGGCACTTACAGAGCACTTCGTTCTGGGACAGACTGTAAACTTTTCAATTCTTCATCCAGTCCGGTTTTGAATGTTTCAAGTACCAGATCTTCTGTCAGTCCCCTGAGGAAAATATTCCATGTCCCCACAGAGCAAGCATTGTTAAGGGTTCTTTCTAGACATCCAGTTCAATTATTCATTTATTCACTCCTAATTATGCTCACCTCAATAAAAAATTGTTCTCCTCAGAACTGCACTCAGTTGGAGATACCTCCCCATGCCCCCTGCTATTATTTGGACAAAGTTAGTGATTCCATTATTCATGTGCCTCAAGTGAAGCTTGTATGTCTGTCTTCGTGGGATTTCTCTGTGTTTCAATTCCCCAGCTCTACAATAAGTCTCACTTTCTCACATCCTTTATCTATTCTTCTAAAAGCTCTAACACAGGGTCAATCTTTATTTGTGTACATTATCTACAAGCAATACTTAGGGAGTCCGAGCTCCTCAAATACTCTGAGATACAAATAGAAAAATGTAATAAGAAAAGGAAAAGTTGCAGATTATTCTGGTTAATTATGACAGCAAATTACTATTAGAGAATGGTGACCGAAATAAGTATCCCTCTTTAAGCCTATCTGGTTATCACTGGCCCTGAATAAGTTTAATTCCAAAAATAAATTAAGAGAATCTACCAAATAGAGGTATCATCCTGTGTGTTGGAAAGTAGCCAAAGCAAGATTTACAATAATCCTATGAAAAAAATCCATTGTGAAACAGATGTTAAAAAAAAGGGTTATTTGAGTTTTGCACACATTCAATTGGAGAATTATTTTTTTAGATTTCTTTTTCCTCTATAACAATTGACCAGGACAAATGCCAGCCAACTTTATATTTGAAATTGAGCAGTGTGTGTGTGGATCCAGAAAGAAATTATTTTAATCATTTCTTAAGGCTGGATGGGAGAAGCGTTCGTGGTCCCAAAATGTTTTTGAACTTCTTTAATAGATACGCTGTGTGCTTCTTGGCTCCAGCAAGGAACTAAAACGTCGAGAGAACTGGAATGGTAGTAAAGAGACCGAGATACTGATTGCAGCTCTCCTGATCTGCTGTTTGGATTCAAGCAGGAGATTTCACCTTCCTACTCCTTGTCTCAGTTTCTGCTTGTGATGTTCATTTAAACAATTATATGGAAGATGAATTAACGACAACATGTTTGTATGGTCTCTAACAACATGGACTCCTGAATTCAGCTGGGACCAGCAGACGTGAATAGTCCAACCATAGGTAGTACTTTCAACTGAAACTACACAGAAAATGTTTTATAATTCTTCAGGTCCATGACACTGTAAAAATAGAGAGATTCAGATTCACTTCTTTAGGTGCTAAAATTGAGTCAACTAAGTTAAAGCCACATATCCTGGGATACCTTTATGGTCAATGGAAAGTAACTGGCACTTTCTGAGAGACAGTCAGACCACCTAAGAGAGGAATTATCTTGAAGAAGCCCTAGATCCCTCTGTAATTGCTGAGGAGAAGTAGGAACTTCTTAACTCCTAATTCAGACATCCCAGTTAAGAGCCTAGCATTAGCTAGGAGGAATCCAGGTCAAAAACAGTAGGATCCTTTGTTTGATGAGTTCAAAGCCTAGTTAAGTTTTAAACAAGTATAAGGAACACATCACATAGATAGCACAATAATGAATGTTCATGGAACTGCATACACAAAGCAAGAAAGAAGTCAACATGGGGAAGCTTTCTTACCCCCAAAAGCTGAAATATCTTGATCCACTGCCCGTATCATGCCCCTTGCTCCAACGTGATTTTTTAAAACAAGAAGGCTGAAAAAAACCCCAAGAAATTATGAGTTCTTTTATATGCATACATTGGGGGGTGGGGAGGAGCCAGAAAGAGAAGCTGTTAGCACCAAAGAATGCAGGTCTGTGCATAAAAGTCCGGACTAAAGACAGTTTGTCCTCTCTCTGAATTCTAGCACATATTTGTGCATGTATTTATTTACATCACAGACATTATGGGGAAAATTCTATGGATGATGTGTGGATGTGCACTGTACAGGATGAGAATCAGTGTGATCTTCTCTGAGGACATATTCCTTAGCCAACAAAATCCCACCATCAAAGAGTATCCTTGTAATTGCTTATTAGGGAATTATTGTCTCCAAGACTTTTTAATGTTTCTACAGGATGCCCAGCAATATAACAATAAAGACATTAAATGAAAGTCCTACAACTTTCCAGGTTATTCGTCATCATTTAAAAAATGCAGAGCATTCTTCATCACAACCTTATGAAGCTCTTCCATATTTTCCAGCACACTGAAATAAAAAGAATAAGAATGCAATGTGATTGGGTCTCCTGCAAAATAAACATCTCTATATCCAGGGAATGGGAAATGTAATGTTCATTTTCTATAATCCTATGAATAGTCATGATATGAAAATACTTAAATCGGGTGGTGTATTTCCTTATTAGCTTATTGCCCATCTCAACTTTTTTCCTAAAATAATTCTTTGTTACTGCAAAACAGTCTGGACACATGTTTGTGGTCCCGGTGGAAGTACCCAAGAACCAATAATTTATCCTCAGAGTAAAAACCTAGGTGTCCAAATTGCCTCACATTTTCATCTGTTCCTGCTTCTTATTACTCATTCTCATCATATTTTAAAGAGTATGTTTATACTCAGTATACATGGATGAAAAGGTTTTCATCAAGGTGTTTCTTTGAAACTTTGAGTTCTAGCCTGGACAATGACAATTATATTCCAGCAGAGACCTTACCTCCTGGCAGCAGATGGTGATCCACTGATACAGAGGTAAGAACAGCATTCCTCTTGGCGGTGGTACTTGGCAGACCCTAGTGTTTCCCAGGACTCATGAAAAAGAGATTAGTTTGAAGATGTAGAAGAGAGATTCCATATTCACGCCCTGGAACTGCTCCATTGCTTATATTCTTGCTAGTTCCTTCTGATACTACTCCATTTGAAATTATCCTAGCAAGTGAGGGTTTGGACACAGTGATGGGTGGGATAATGTGAAAGAAAATTATGTTCCCTATTGGCCATAGAGTAGATGATGTCTAAGGCAATAAAGGACTATTGGACAAATATATTTTTACCATCCTAAAACATTTACTGATGAGTTCCAAATTTTATTTTTCTTAAACTTATGACAATGCTTCATTACACTGATGTTACCACTGTTACTTAGGACACAATACAAAAATGAGTTTCAGCCTGTGTGAACACAGAATATGGGGTTTTCATCTGATATTTGATCATATGTCAGGGTCCCCCTGGAAAACTTTATTTGCTCTGTGCTTCATAAATAACTTCTAGAGGATCAAAGGTCTGGGCATGAAACACCATGGCAAATTTGTCCCTGGATGATCCAGCAAAATCAATAGAGTCACGTCAGGGATAAATTTGTCCTAATATGTTTACCCACACATAAAAACTGTATACCTTCATCACATTTATTATGGCATGATATAAGAAATCACAGCTATTCATAGCCGCCTTTGTCTGCCACACGCCCCCCCAGCTAATTTTGTGTTACACTGGAGAAAATAACCGCTAAATACCAGCAGCCTCTTCTGCATATTCAGCATGAACCGAGGTCCATCCTTGCACCTTAACCTATTTTCGTACAAGGCTGAGTCCTAAAAAAAAAAACCATGCAGAACATTTTAAATCTGATCTCAATAAACCTTTTATTTTTAGAAGCTGGGTCTATTATTTTAAGCAGTGTTTGTCCTCATTTCCTAATAGTTTCTCCACACCATGATAGTGTGATACAGTCTTAATTTTCTGAGAACCAGAATGCTAGAAGTGCAAGATATGCTCAGCACTGGGATGCCAGGGGAATGGTTTCCCTGGCAACAGCAAGCACATAAAAAGTATTCAGAGCAGTCGCTGTTTCTCCTCTGTTTTAAGCCTCCATTGATAGGGGAATCAAACCTAGTTCAGATTTTTTTTTTATTTAAGGTGAACTGCAGGGCAGAAAGGCAGGGATGTGCTTTATTGCATTTTGCCACCTTGTGGAGCAAACCTGCAGGAAGGGCGATCGCTGTGGGAATTTAGGAGAGATGGCTGTGGGGCCCCATGGGGCCCAGGAGAGGACGTACAGAATGAAAAGAGAGAATAAACAATGATTAAAATAATGGAGCTTATTTTCAAATGATGAATTTCCTAAGGTCAGTTTTAAAATGAGCCAGAAGGATTGTAGGGTTCAGTCTAAGGCTTGGCTCTGATTCAGCAAGACACTTAGATATGTGTCTACCTCTAATCTGGGGAGCAGACACTTTGATTTAAAATGCAGATCCTCTGTTTTTCAGACATTTGGACAGTCCCATAGAAATTAGACGCATGCTTCAATATCTCACTGAACCATGGCTTATATGATGTCACTTCAGGGTCATTCGGATCTTGCTGCATTTCCTTCTTTCCTAAAAGAGGATTATTTGGGCTCCTACTGCAAAGTTGCCTTTGAGAGGGTGCAATAAAACTGAAATTTGTCTTCAACTTACCTTTGTTTTGCCTGCACTGACATTTTCAAGTGAGGACATGTGTGTTTAATTTGTCTGCAGTTTGACATGTTTCTCTAGTAGCGGTCGTAGTTGTGGTTTTGCACATATTGAAAGAGATTTAAGCCCTAGACCAAAAAAGTTGGGGGTATGATCAGTCTTTTATGAATGCTTGACACACCTATAATCTTTAGTACAGGAGGAGTTAGGGCTGAATTTTTTGGTGGTGTTACTGTGTAATTTTTCATGGAGCAGCATAAAAATATGAGTATGTCCCTTCCGTTGAAGAATTTGACCCCTTTGATATAACAGACACAGATAATTTGGCTATGGAAAATAATACAGGCAATCCCAATGGAATAAATATAAGTTCCTAGTATTGTGTGTTAGAGTGGTTACACAGACTCACAAGTTTTGGATTATTTGCAGAGTGGGAAAAATATTTTAAAAATGTAATACCCCACAAACATATTGGTTCTGCCAGAAACATTTTTACATGAGCAAACACAAATTGTATCTTTATCCTCACACTAAATATGACTTGAGCTTCTGTTCTTTTTCTTCCCTTCTTAGTTCTAGAGCCTTTGTCATTTCTGTACTCTTCTCCTTTGTATGTTTGCTGAGTATTAATATTCCCCAAGTGCATTAGCGTTCCTTTATCCTAATTGAATCTTTTCAAACTGGCTTTTTTATCCTTTCTCCAATTGTTAATATTGTCCTGCAATTTCTTACTCTTCTCCCCTGCCTCCCCACTAGCTCCTGTATTAGCTTCCCTTGGGCTTTGAAATAGGACTAGGAAAGGGAGAGGTGACATTTATCACTTGAGAAGTATAAAAATCACTTAGACCTGGACTATCTTTTGTGATCAAAACCAATTCACTATCTCCCCCCCAAAAAACATAAAAAACAGAAGTCCAGAGAGGAAAAACAAATTTTCATAAGAACTTGATATCCTGTCCTGACTCTCCCATAGCATACCAACCAGCACCTGATGTTTGCAACATCACAAGGGAAGTCAGGTCATTTGTAGTGGCACAAGCACTCACCAAAAAAAAAAAAAAAAAAAAGAAAAAAAAAAGATGTGGGCTGTATCTGTAACCTTTTCCTAGTCTTCGATTGGTGAGGTTTCATTGATTTTAAGGTTCATTAATAAGCACTGCCTTGAACCTCCATCCAAACTGCTCATGTTTGGACAATAATGATGAGCATGTTATACCATCTGGGTGCTCAATAAAAAGTGCTTCCCATTTGCAAACAAGTAACCAAGGGGGTAAGGAAATGTGCTTTCCCGAAGGGAGAAAAGAAAACAAAACGAGGGAGGAATTTGGATAAGATACAATGACCTACTTACTGCTCTCATGAATTACAATAACCATTTAAAGTTCCCTCATCATGGTAAAGCAACTTCCAGGGATGCTGGCTGCTTTCTGTCGCCTATAGAAAGTCTCAGCTGGAGCTGTCAGATCCCAGGGCTCTGTCCTCTACCCCGCCAAGCATCAGGGCCATCAGGTTTTGGTCACTCACCCACCTTGTGCTCTCATAACCACTCGTGCTTATCCTGCTGGCCTCAAAGCAGCCCGTACTTCAGAAATTTCTGCTTTTCAGTGTTAAGGGCAGCTGAACTGGTGGACTTTGGCTCCCAAGGTAGTGCCCTAAAATATGATAAAAAGAACAAGTATAAAGTGTCCACAATGGAAGGCTAGTGAGCAGTCCCTTCCTTTCAGCTCCCACTCTCTCTTAGATCTGGCTGAGCATCTCCTCTTTCTGGGCTTCCATCTCCTCCTCTCTCCGTCACTCTGGGCACATCTCTTTCAGGCCTCAGCTGGCAGGTTTTGCCTATTAGTTCTACAAAAGCAACTGAACTATGCCGCAATTTTATTTTATGTCTTTTGATAGCACCTAATCGATTCTCTATTTGCAGATTAGAGAATTAATTCAGTGGTGCTTTTTGGTTGCAACACTGCAAAATAATCCCCTTCTGCACAGCTCTTTGGAATGACCCTCGCCTCCTCTCCTACACAGCCTTCTTCCCCAAAACATTTCCCCAACTTTCATCCCTCTGGCTAGATACACTGCTATTCAAAGTAAAGCTATTGAGGATTTGGTATTTAAACAATATGACTGCATTCACCACATCCATGTATACAGAATATGCTTACTCTGCCATCTGCTTCTGCTTATACACACACTCGTACTTCTGCCCTTGGGAAGATGAGAGAGCAAACACCTGACAGATGCTTAGTCACATTGCTTAATATTTCTGGAAAAAATTCAGGTGCTGAGTTTAGAAACAGGAGAAAGACAGTGCAGAATTAAGATAAACTCCTTATAAATCTATCAGAATTATCTATCTGGAAGAATTCTTGCAAAGATTAGACGTGGGAAGGCAACACTATATCTTTCCTCCTTTTCACACCACTCAGTTACAACAGCATCATTGA
The DNA here is from genome assembly GCF_000690835.1 of Fulmarus glacialis. Lineage (NCBI taxonomy): Eukaryota > Metazoa > Chordata > Aves > Procellariiformes > Procellariidae > Fulmarus > Fulmarus glacialis. Next base: position 22,185 of record NW_009203398.1, on the reverse strand, counting down.
CAGTCAATTTAGGTTTTATTCAAATCCAGAGTTACTGCATAATGAGATCTAAGACCTACTGTATTTATATATCCATTCCCATCTCTTCGGTATCTGAGCACCTTCTAGTATAACTCTAAGTGATATAATTAGCATCTGTCAAGTGTGGTTCGCTCTCTCCACAGGAGGGAAAGATTGCCTGTGGATTTTCTTTTCTTCAAGTGTGCCCAGTGCCATATGCCTGTATTAGCCAAGGCATTAAAAAAAGGAGGAAAAAAAGGACTTTACGCTTGGCACAAAGAGGAGAGAGGTGAGTGGTAAATCCCTTGGCAGTCTGTGAAGCTGTACCTCTCCTGGTACTCAGTCTGCTGTTGACATAACATGGCAACTGCTCCACTTAGTTTTCTGCTAGTCCATCAATTGCAGGGACAACTTAAGACCTTCAGATGACTTTTATATCCTCGAGGGAGCTTTCACAGGTGGACCCTCATGTGCTCTAGATGGAAGGCGGAGGTTCCAGGACGCACAACGATACTCTTCAGCTCTTTACCTCTCCAGCAGGCTCCACAGAAGCAACAACGCTGCTTTTTGACTCCAGGCAATCTTCCCATCCCTCCCTGGAAAGCTACCACCTCACTTTGGTTCTCCTTTTTTTTCTTCTTCTTGTGGGTAAGGCTGGCTATTTGCACAATATCCATTTACATCTTTGGGATGAATATACAGCATGCTTCTGAACTGGTTCCTAAAATACCTCAGGGTCATTCACATTCCTTTTTTCCTCAACCTAAACAGTTCCCCTGTGGCAACCGAGTAGAGCCATTACTTACCAAGGAGTTTAGACAGTCGTTCAGGCCTCCTGTGCCCTGATATATGAGCACTTTGTAAATAGCCACTGAGGTCTTGAATATTCAGCATGGTGGAATTTGTTTAGTCTAGAGGAGGGAAGAGTGAGGAGAGACATAAGTATCTTCAAACATGTAAAAAATGGCTGCAAAAAGGAAATGAATACAGGGTTTTTCATGTCCACTGGGGCTAGGGCAAGCAGTAATGGGCTTAAATTGCAGTAAAGGAGATTTAGGTTGGACATTAGGGAAAAATTCCTAACTGTAGGGATTGTTAAGGATGGGAATATGTTGCACAGAGAAACTGTAGATCCTCTATTACTAGAGATTTTTAAAAATTACTTAGATGAATCTTTGTCAAAAAATGTTTAGGTACAGTTGTGGTAGGCAAAAGATTACCCGGCTCTGAAATTCCCTATGGCCCTGCTAGCTGTGCTTCTGTTGGAAACTAACATAGGGAGCAAGGGCTAAACCTGATATATGGAGGCACCTGAGTACTGAGAAAGTATTTGTCTGTATTGCAAACTGATCGCTATCACCTGGGGGAATCTGATTCCATTCCCCACATGCATTTTCCTACCAAGAAATGTCACTGCTTTTTATATTCGTCTTCCAGATTACATTTTTTATCAGCTTTTAAACAGGCCCACATGTGGGACATTTATTTTTTGATGGTGTATGATCATTTCCCTGCAAGTTCTGTGGAACTTCTTTCTCATTTTCTAAAAATTATGATGACATTTCACTCCTAAAAATATTTCAGAGGGGTCCCAGGGGCAAATGGCCTTTGCTTAAAACATTCTGCACGCTGTCCTATCTGCTCTGCAATGCATGTTTTAGAAACTCAGTTTGCCCTCAGCGGTGTTATTTGTTTTTCAAAACTATTCAAATTGCATTCAGCTAGGATTTGATTAGTAGAAAGGTGAGATGACTTTGCTCTCTTTGCTAGGTAATAAGCAGTTGCTCTAACCTTGATTATCTCACCGACAGAACATAATGTGCTGATCAAATGATTTTTACATTGACATCCTTTTCTAAGAAGTCAAAGTACCTGAATTTTAAATAGTCCTAATCAGGGAACTTAAATGGGGGACAAAAATATCTTCTTTTAGTTTTTCACAATCCTGTAAAGCTGCAGTTCAGAATGGAGAACAGATCCGCAAATCTTGAAGTTGCACTGCCTGGATCACAGATGCTGTTCCCCATTCCCACCTTGGTTGGGTCCTCCAAGGAAAACTCCCATCCCATCATGAAGTGGAAGTTAAAGGAGATTGAATTTGGGCAAAGCCAATCTTCAGCTTCAGGGAGGACAGGGTGAGTTTAGAGAAAGGAGTTTTATCCTTATTGAACACCAATAATTAAAGAGGAGGCATGCTGAAGGGTTGAATTTTGTATTTTGGCAACATCAGAGATTGTAGTTACATAATTACAAATAAAAAATGATAAGTTATCCAGCACTTTATATTTGAAACAATGCTTGAATTTTAACAGAGACCAGTCTGACACAGGACAGCAAAAACTTGAAAAGTTGTAGTATGCGTTCTTCCATTTTAGATCTTATTTTTGCAGACTCAAATAAAATTTTGCAGAGTGAAAAAATCTTATGAAGGGATTAGCCAAAGATTTTTTCCTGAATATGCTCATTAATTAGTTATAGCCTCAGGGGCATAGGGAAGGGAGTGAGTTGTAGGAGGATATGGTCCCAAAGCATCATGGGGGAGCAATCTGGCCTGGAAAGCACCACCTGGTTTAGGTTTTCAGATTATTCTAAGGAATATTTTTTCTTCTTTACAGCATGATCTCTTCTCAGGTAAGAATTAGTTCTCTGCATTTTTTTTTCTTTTTTTTTTTTTTTTTTCCCCTGTAGGGTAATATTCTTTTCAGTATTACAAGTGAGTCTTCTCTCTGTACTGGTACCTGGATAAACATCATTCAGGTTGTTTGGCCAACATGAAAGAGCAGAGATGGGATGAAGGCATTCACTGTATTTAAGGGGAGTTCCCAGATCTCCTATCAGCTTTCTGTCTCACTTGGGAAAATCAGTCACTTCTTATGCCAAAGTTCCCCCAAAACCAAAAATACAAGTACAGTGACGTTTTTCTCTTTGTTTTGTTTTATTATGTCCATCTTGTCCATACAGGTCTTTGAGCAGGGACATCTTTTCCTATGGATGCACATATATAAAGACCTTGTTTTTGCAGCAGTCATGAGAGCAGATTGAGGAAAGCTCTTTCTCTTAGAGGAAGGCTTCAGGTGGGT
>NW_009203398.1:0-19083 GCF_000690835.1 Fulmarus glacialis | reverse complement strand
CTTTCCTGCCAGAGAACCACAGTGTTAAGCTTTTTGCCGGCTCACATTTGTACGTTAGTTTTACTTGTGGCATGTTTCTACCATAAGAGCTGAAAACATACCATCTTTTGAAAAAGGCAGACTCTTTCTGTAATGCAGTCCTATGGCTTTACGATATAGGACTTCATGTGGAGCCTTTAGCACTTAAGTTTTGGGGGAATTATTGTTCTCAGCCTGGTATCTTGGAAGTTTTACAGCACATTGCCAAGGGTTCCTCACCTCTTCCAGTAAATCCCTTTCCATCTTTTGTATGGTGGGTATCTTGTCCAGGTGAAACCACAGAAAATCTTGGCCATAAAATTTGTAAATGTCCATATGCAATTGCTTTTTCAGTGTGGTGCTCGGAAAGATCACACAACGTATTGGTAAACGAGTGGAGAAGGTAGGTGTGGATGACTCCATAAGTGCTATTATAAGACACTGAAAAGCAGCAGCAAAAGTATAGTTACATCAGAAATAAAATTATGCCTGCCAAAGTAAATGTCTGTAATATTGTCTCCACTGAATAAAAGCAATAGGGAGTCTCATCTGTCTGGATGCTGGGATAGGTAATCAGGGCATGGACTGATGGGAAATAATTTAGCAATATTCTACTTTCTTGAAGAAAACTAACCAAAGCCTTTGAAGTTACTCTTCATGATATCTCCTCACTCCTGAGTGTGTGATGTGACAGCTGGATGAGAGATAATCAGGTAACCTGAGGGTAATCACTTTAAAGGATTAGATGGAGAGGATGACTTAATTGATGCACCTGTTGAATTTGGTTTTTTTTTTCTTTTTTCCTCCCTACCAGTTCTCAGGAAATCCCTTCCCCATGATGCCTTGAGTTTCGTTAAAAATAAAAGACTTAAAATAATTCTAAAGAGAAGTTTTGCATTTGTTTGTTTGTTTTACACTGTTTGTGAGATCATATTGGGGTCTTCCTAAAGAGAATCAGCACAGGTAAGACCCCTAGAATGGAGCGTGACAAGAGGTTTTTTCCTTGGCTGTTATGTTTATGCATTTGTTAAACACCTTTATCTGGATTTATTTTTCTCCCTTAGTCCATGACCAGAATTTAATTGCAGAACACACAGGAGGAAGCCTGGATCTACTTTACCCCCAAAAAACCTATGGCAGCTGGTGGTTTGGCCCTTCGTGTTACAGGAGCTGGGCCAGCTGCCAGGTTTGCATTTCAGACTTCAACCACTGCGTAAAGTTTCAGTGAAATAAACTCAGTTTCCTATATGGTCTTCTCTTAATATGTATTCATAGGAAATACTTGAGGGTTAGGATTTTGCTCCAGATTAAATAGCCTAAATAGAGGTGTCTGTATGCGAGGTAGGTGTCTTAGCTCCCTCTATACCCAGCAACTATGATTATTTAAGGATCTGATGCAGTGCTCAAATATACGATGTATAGTACCAGGTAGGGAATTTCAGGATATCCCACATCATTTCCATCCACCACCCCAAAAGGGTAGGGGTCTTTTTTGGGCCCCAAATTGTATCTGCAAAGCCTATAGGGATGTCTTGGCTATCTAGGGTTTCTCTTACCTCCTTCACACTCAGGCACCTAAATGTCAGTGTCTTAGTCTGGAGCTGCATCCCTCCCAGGCATTGCAAATCAATCTTTTAAGTATCTCCATTATAATTTTTGGTGGTAAGGGAAGTATTTCTTTTTCTGCTGTCTCTGTAAAGGACTTTGAATCACAGTAATGGATTTTCTGTTAGATTTCAACACACTTATTTCTTTTTATGATGTTCAGGATATGCATTTCTCTAGTATGATTCATCTTCCTGCAAGTTACAAGACATTTTGCCTACAACTGTAAACTTTTGATGGTCCCACATATTTTGTGTTGTGCTACAGGCAGAAGAAAAACATACCAGCCTTTTTTTAGTATTTGAGCTGTGCTGGAAATTGCGGTAAGAAACCTGGTCCCAGCAGTTAACTTTTTTTTGGTCAGGAATTCTTCAGAGTAAGATTAGTAAGCCCCAAGTTTCAGATGAGGAGGGCCACGACTACCTCTTCTTCCCTGCTGCCTCCAGAGATTACGCTGACTCCCCCACATGGTAATACTGCATTAGAAGACAAAAGAAATACCTTTTATTAGATGAAATCGTGTTCAAACTCTACACAGGCAGTAGATGCAGGTATTGCCTTCATGGAGGTAATTTTACCATCAAGGACTTCTTGTTCATAAAAACCCAAGACAATCCCCCCAAAAAAACTCCAAACAAACTAAAACAAACAAACAAACAAAGCCCCACAAGGGATTTTTATTTTTTTTTCCTCCTCAGTATAATACTGAATTGATTAAAACACTGCTACCTGAAGGCATGAAATACATACCTTCCTAAAAAGCTAAGTCTTTGTCTCATTATGATTCTTTATCCAGCTAATTAATTTAGCTTTCTATTATAATCCTTCTTTTAATCACTGTCTTTTCAATTTCTTCATTTCACTCAGATCATCTTCTTTCCACTTCTGCCCTGATGCTTTAATTCCATGCCACAGAGCTCAGCAACTATTTGACTTGCTAAATTTTTAACCCAAACCTATTAACCTCAGACAAAGTGTTTGGGAGTTTTTCATTTGTATGCAGTAAGGATGCTCCTCAGAGCGGGAGAAAAACCTCCAAAAGAAATATAAATCAATATCTTAAATTACTCAAATGTTCAATATGGCACCAGTATCTGTTACATTTTTTTTTTCTCTCCTTCTGAGATTCAAATACATATGCTCAGCAATTACTGTTACATTTGCATAATAGGACATTTTTTGATTAGCATATCTTGGACTTCTGTCTGCATTTTTAAAGTGTGGTTACTTTTATTCTCTAATTTGTCCTTATTCCTTCTTCGTGTTCTGTTATACCTACTCATGTTTTCCTTTGCTCTTGTTTTGTTTTCCTGAGGGCTTGCTGCCTCCAAAGCTTTGTTTAGTGTTTGGTTTTGTAGTTAACATCACACAGTAATGGGATAGCAGGAAAGCAAGGCATATGACATATTAAAGTTTAATGAATAAATTGTGAAACCATGTGATACATGTCGTGCTTTCACAGGGGGTAGCCAGGAAGGAGAGTGATGCACCACAAGATCCTACAAAAACTGTAGTATATATTTTATAGTTACTCAGCCTTTCTTGCTATTTCACGTTTCTGTACTTTGAGGGAAATATTTTGTGTTTTCATCAGCTTTGTACGTTTTATGGAATTTAAATACTCTAACTGCAACTATAGCCATCCAGAACCTCACCAAAACAGGTTGGACCAGATTCTTGGTGTAATGATGTCAGGTGGGATGTTTTGATTGACCAGTCTCTTTACCTGCTGTACAGGAGTTAGATGTAAAACAGGGTTTAGGAAGCTGTTCAAATGTAAAAAATCCTTCAGTGCAATCAGTTGGATTTTCAGTTGTGTGGAAGTCTGTAATACTTTTGTGCCAGAGCATCCTAGTGCCCTTTTTGTTCAATTTTATTTATCTTATTTGTAAAATACTGCAAATACTTTGATGCCAATGTAAAAATCTGTGTAATTTTTTTACCATTGCTTCATTTGTTCAAATCCTCAAAATTATTATTAATAGATTCTTCATACAGTCTTACTTGTAATATCTTGAGATCTCAAATGAAACGTTGGTCAGATCAGGTTCATCTTCCTGTTCATGGTTTTACTCCGTGAATTCATTGATTTCTGTAATTAAATGAGTTGGAAGTAAATCCCAGCCCTTTGCTGCATGTAACTCATCAGAGCTGATGGCTGAATCTTAATAAGCTGTTTAGTGTGATCTTGTGCCAGAGCAGCTAGGTGTTAACAGTTTCCCTAGTGCTACAATTCCATGTAGCAATCTGTGGTTATAATTGACTCTGCCAGGACAAAAGAAAGAGGAGGTGGAATGGCATTAGATTAAAATGAAACAGTGTAGTGCAGAGTGGTTAGCTCAATGAATGCAAAATTCTTCCTTTTTTTTTTGTGTAAGCTGAACTCAACAGTTACAATTTTCTTCCTTCTTTCAAATAGATCACAGTGTTTCCGATTCAGATATACGTCTGGAGAAAGAGATCTGAGGATGTTCCCTATTTGGAAAAGAAAAAAGAAAAAACAACAACTTTAAAATGCAAACATTAAGATGTTTAATTACCAAGGATAATGGCAATGCCTGTGTAGTGTTCTTTATAATCTTCAGTGTGCTGGTGCCAATGTTGTGTAGTCAACATGCATTACAAGAATACAAAAACAATGTTGTTGTGGTACTCCTTGAACTGCAAAAAAACACCAAGACATGGTGCTTGCCTTAAAAAGAATAAACCAGAATCCAGGCAAATGACAAAACATCACCCCATAAAATAGGAAACTATGAAACTGATTTTTTAGAAAAATAAAGCAGGGGTCATATAAGGGAAAATGCTTAAGACATGGAATAATTTACAGAGCTAAGGAAGAAGCTCTATACATTACATGCAAGTGCTCACTACGATTTTATCTAATATCTGCTCTTGGATATAAATTTCCAAAATATTTTGGAATAGTTCAGAAAAGGTTTCAGCTGAACATGGAGAAAAATCGTATTTTCCTTAGAATAGAAAGAGTCCAGCAGTTTGCTTGGACCCTGTATGGGTTACACTGCCTCCTCGCTTCCTGAGGTTCCCATCAATTGCCATGAAGTTAAACACTCAAAATTGTGAGAGGGAAAGAAAGCCAGAGAGCTTTGTTGGGTTTGTAATGATATTCAGCTGAGCGCCTCTCCCCACACGTATGGCTCTCACACTACATCTCAACTCCCCTGTTGTCTGTGTGTACATTAAAGCTAATCAGCTTTCAGTATGTTTCTCCACAGGCTCATATCAAGAAACATACGCTGCTTGGTGCTTCCAAATGGTAACTCTTTAAAAGCGACTATCAACAAGCAACTTTGCTCTAGCTCATGAAGTAGCTGTCTTACACCAGCAGCAGAAGCAGAAACTCCTCCCTTGTCCCCCATAACACTGTCCCACTCCATGCTTACCTTTCTGTACGTACTTCTCCCCCTACACGCTTTTCTGCTGCTGATCTTTTATGTCTGACAGACCTTAATGGTTTTAGCTTGAGAGAACTTTCCAACTGACATGTTCCTATCTGTTTGGTGTTGTTGGGATTTTTTTCCATAGCTGGGGAGATCGCCTGTGCCCTGGTAAGAAATGGATAAAATGAAGCTGTGAGTGGCCCATCCACAAGTCACTCACTTCTGGAAGATTTTGACATAATTCAATCTCAGGGTGTTAATATACAAATAAAAGTGCTTAAACACTTTAGAGTTAGATAAGACATTAAAACTGAGCACCAAAATTCAGTTTCAGATAAATCCCCTGCCACGCCAGCATATGACATAAGTGAACAGGAATCACAAAGAGGAAGTTTAAGAGATTGTTTCCTCTTGTTTTATATTGGACTTTGCAGCTGGCAGCCAGTGCAAACAGGAAAGGAAACATTGCTGTGATCCACTGCACATATATAATATTTTCTTCTCAGTGGCAAGCCAGAGATTTATGAGACACAAAGCAAAAATCTAGTGGTCATGCTGGGGAGAAATGATGTGGCCTGGAAACAAGTTTCAGTGCCTTGCAGGTTTTAAGTAAAATAAGTCTAACTGGAAAGCCACTGCAGGAAGTCATTCCCAGAGATGGTTTTGAGTGGCACTGAGGTGGGTAAGGAAACAGTAAGACAGCAATATCTAGGAGGAACCAAGAATCTGAAAGATGCAAGGAAGTTTCCATCTGACTGGAAGTCCTGAATGTGTGGTCATCCTGTCTAGAGGAGCAGAGCAGGAACCAATGGACCATGCTGGAACTTCCTGAGACTACAAAGCAATGAGCTACCAAGAGGTTTTTCAACCATTATGATCCAAAGAACTCTAGAAAGTAAAGAAAGCCTGGGTTACTCTTCCAGCAATGAAAATACATTTAATGTTGCCTATAAGGACTGGGTAAGACGTAAAATGTTACAGCTGAACTATATCTATGGCAAGTGACGGTGAAAATTTTGAACTTGACAACTACTAGAACACAAACGGGATGAGCTTCATCCACAGCTTGTCTCCTCACAGGCAAATTCTTGTATCTATATGACGATATAAGAAGGTTGTTAAAGCAAGAATATGAAAGAAGAGTACTAGTAAAATGAAATTCAGGAAAATAGCAGAATAGGAGTAAATAAAAGTAAACAAGGATAACTCTCAAAGTGGAGAAAAAAAAGATTTTCAGGAGCCTTCCTATCAAAGCTCTGAGGTAAACAGCTTATTGACGGGACTATATTCATAAAATTGGCATTTTTGACATGTTTATACAGTTTGTCTGCGTGAGGTGTTGCACTTGGGCTGTAATGAGAATAGAAGGGATAAAGCTGGTAGATGGTGTGGGAGTGACACCTCAAAGAAACCCACTGCTTGGTTCCGAGTTGTTAATTTAGGGATCCAGGGTATTAACTTCACACAGATCAGTGATCTGATTGAACTTAATAGAAGCTTTCAGTAAAGATCTGTTTTAGGCTGTGGAGTGGAACTAGAAAACAAGAGGAGATTTTGCTTAAAGCACAGGTAAAATTAAGTTACAGGTTATTCACTATAAGAGACAAAGGCTGAGGGTTTAAATTATGAATAAAACAATTGCCTCCAAAATCTTAGATTATAATTTTAAAGGCACTGCTGTAAATACACCACTTTTCTATTTCAGATAAAAATTAAACTTTTCTATTTCAGATAAAAAATAACTTTGTTTGTTTTTTTTTCTAAGGACTTTAAATAGGGAAAAAAAAGGTTGCTTATTAACTTACATTTCTTTCAAATAAGCTACTTGTCCAAATCGGAGAGAAATTGTGAATACCATAGATGAGGAATTTAATTGGATGGAAAAAAACCTAATTAACATTAATTAATTAAGAGTTTTCAAAGTTTTAGTTGGTGAAAAAGTCAAAATTCAGCTATCAAAGACGACAATAATTTTGCTAAAAATATATCACACATTTAAGTTCTGTGGTGAAGAAAGCAATAAATAGAAATAACAGATAACAAATGGCAACAAAGGAACAAAACGGAGAACAACATAGCTTCCAACTTATATTGATTTTTGAATTGCAGAAAATGGGTTAGGTAATTTGAAACACCACAGGAAAAAATTGCAGTGCATGCTGGTAAGGTAACTTAAAAAGAATTTAAAGTATATTTGGGACATACCATGATATATAACCCTTACAAAATATAGAAAATAAAATTGTTAATTCTTGCTGAAGTGTTTAGTACCTATGTCTATTCTGTACCTAAAAATAAGCAAGATTTTATTCTCTATGATATAAGGATGGAAGACATTAAATTCACCTACTAATGAGATGAGAATATTAATACTCTGATAGGGTTTGTTTTTTTTTTTAAAAAAAAGGTCAGAAAACTTATCTTTAAGATTCTGAAAGAGCTGGATAAGCTTCTTGGCCTGTTGATACAATGTGGGGGTTTTTTCAACCATTTGGAGCACCAGTGACATTGCATGTGTTAAAATGCCTGACACCATGATTTTGAGGAAAACAATTGTGAGGACTGACTTGATTCCTTCAGAGTAAAATTTAAATTGCTAAAGTTAACTGGATAAACACAGTAAATTCCATGGAACTCCGTTTAATACACTACAAAACTCTGAGTGAATAGTTTGATTGTGTAAATGCTATATAGTAGCAGTAAAGCTTATATTAAATAGATTATGAACACGACAAACTGTAAATGTTTACTTACTTACAAATTGATATCTAATACTGAAAGAAGATGTTTCTAATACAAATCTGAGGACTGAAAGTAGGTGTCTTTTTGTTGCTTATATCAACGGCAAAGAAATCCCATGACTATGTTCATCTAACCCAGTTATAGAAATCAACAATCAAACTTTTGTTCCATTCACGTAACCTAAGCTGTTTTTAAGGTCAATGAAGTTCATTTAGTGTATTGCCGTGGTTTAACCCCAGCCAGCAACTGAGCCCCACACAGCCACCCACTCATTCCCCCCCGGTGGGATGGGGGAGAGAATCAGAAGGGTAAAAGTGAGAAAATTCATGGGTTGAGATAAAGACTGTTTGATAAGTAAAGCAAAAACCGCGCACGCAAGCAAAGCAAAACAAGGAATTCATTCACCACTTCCCATCGGCCGGCAGGGGTTCAGCCATCTCCAGGAAAGCAGGGCTCCATCACGCGTAACGGTGACTTGGGAAGACAAACACCATCACTCCAAACGTCCCCCCCCTTCCTTCTTCTCCCCCTAGCTTTATATGCTGAGCATGTCATCATACGGTATGGAATATCCCTTTGGTCAGTTGGGGTCAGCTGTCCCAGCTGTGTCCCCTCCCAACTTCTTGTGCCCCCCCAGCCTCCTCGCTGGTGGGGTGGGGTGAGGAGCAAAAAAGGCCTTGACTCTGTGTAACCACTGCTCAGCAGTAACGAAAACATCCCTGTATTATCAACAGTTTTCAGCACAAATCCAAAACACAGCCTTATACTAGCTACTATGAAGAAAATTAACTCTATCTCAGCCAAAATCAGCACATGTATGTATATTTTACGTGTACATATGTACATGCACACATGCGTGCTCAGGGGTAGAATCTGGGCATAAGCCTTTAAATTTAGTCATGGGAGCAAATAATTTATCCTTTTGTTAAGTCAATTTATTAAATAAAGATCCTGCTTGAAAATCCACTGTCTCCCAAACTACTTGATATTCAAGTAATTGATCTCCAAGAAATTAAAAACACTGAAGTGAATGTCATTAAGGAATATACAAAGCTTTCAGACGTAAACCTTATGCTAAGAAGGCATCCAAATGGCTCTTTGGGCAGTGTGGAAGCCTCTCACAGCCAAGCTCTTACACTTACAAATAGCCTATACGAAACCAAATGCAATCACTTTTGACATGGAGGATGATGGACCAGCTACCATAGGTGCATCCCTGCAGAGACCTGGGGGGTAGAGCTGTCAAAGGAACGAAGCTCAGAAAGGGAGGAGGTCGGTAGGAACGGGGTTACACAACCCAAAGTTGAGCCCTGCAGCTGCTGAGGCTGGACCACCCTGTAAGCAGCTACTTCTCAAGGATGAAGTCATGTTAGCCCAGGAGCCTCGCTAGTTGCTATTCATAGATTCTAGGAGTTTAAGGTCAGAAAAAGCTATTAGCTCATCTAGTCTGATCTGCAGGTTATTACATTTCACCAAGTTACCCCTATATTGAACTACAGCTACCAAGCCGACCAAGACCTTGCTCTTATTTCTCCTTTGCAAGTGTTTTATCTTTCCATGTGACTCTAGACTGCTGCATCAAGTTGTGGGAGAGAAGGGAAGGGACAGGGAATCATGTAAAATGTTATCCCAAATGTAAAATGCAAAAGTCAAACAAACCATAGATTTATAAAACAAAGATGTGATTTCCTTTTTGATATGGAAGACTTTTTCTCTACCTCTGAACTTACACCTTAACAACATCTCAGGAGAGTCATGGAAATATGATTGTTACCTGGAAAGTGGGCCAGGAAGGCAAAATAACAGAAAAACAAAATGATTTTATTAAACTGTGTGAGAAGCAGACTTATCTGATCTGGAAAATTAAATATGATTTATAATATAATGCATCAGAAAAATCAATAACAGAATATGTTAACATAAAATAAAAATTGTAGCAAGTTAATGTAGATTTTTAAGTAAAAGTATTGACTGAAGATTCTAATCAGCAAAATGCATGAAGGTTAATCCAGAGCATGCTTAGGAATAAATGAATTCAATTTGAATGTATCACTAAAATTATTTTTTGATCTAATGGAGTGATAATTGAATTCTTTTTCTAATCTGAAGCAAGGGAGATAGTAGCACCACAACATAATTACTTGTCTGGTTAAATACATCGTCCTTTTTTGTGGAAATAATTTGCTTTCAGATTCATGCTGAGAAGCTACTAGCTCCTCTTTATCATAATATAATTTAACAAAATGTAGCATTCCTTCTTCATCAAATTAAACCAATTTGGAAAATTGAAGAGTCTTTGGGTCTCAGCTCTTCAATCATCCTCCATTGTTACACTCAGATGAAAAAACAGGGCATTAAAAAAAAAAGCTTCAAAAAGGGACTGACTGTCTTTTCTTATAAGTAGGATTGGGGGTGGAGAAAAAAGGGGGAAGATGTCCTTTAAGATGGAAAAGACTCAAAGGATTTTGTGAGAGGTGCACAGACTACGTCCTTGGATTGCCGGAGCTCTGTTACAGCCACCTGGGGAATGCCAACAGCCAGAGCAGCTTATCCCAGCAGAGCAAAGCCTCAGGCTGAGTAAGTGTATCAGAGATGTCAACCACATCCACCCCATGCTCCAGCATGCATTACAGCAGGGTAACTGACTCTGGGACTTGTTTTGTTTCTGCTATTCCTTGCAGCAAGTCCTGGTGCAAAGAAAAGTATTTACTTAGTCAACAGGTCACTAGCACAGGTTCTCTCCTATGTGTTGATGTTGGAAAGCAATTGTGTTGCCTGTTTATTTTGAAAGATTCCTGAAGTATCTCAGCTTCAGAATTATCAGCCACATAATGCATTTTGAAGTTGAGAACTTCTGATGTTAAATCTCATTTTAATCTTTCGGTACTGATAGTTGTCTCACAGACTCTTGATTTGAGGGCTGATCCTTATTCAACACACCTCACTGAATAAATAGGTGCAGGGGGCCCATATATGGCAAATGTTTTTCTCTAGCATGTCCTTAATTAGGTCTTCTCTTAATTAGAACATCTCTCATAGAAATCTGTTGCACTTGATGTAACTTCAGGGAATCACAGTGACTAGATCCACTTTAGCAAGTAGCGCGGCCCAGTAAGAGCAAACCAGCTGGTGTTGAGGACCTGATATCTGTGCTTTGACACTGAAAGGGTTTTACTTCAAAGTGTTACCTGGTCCTGTTTCTTGCACCCATCAGCAGTGTATTGGTGTGCATCAGTGTGCTTCTGGAGCACAATTTCTAGAGTGCGTCTTCTAGTATGGTTTTACTCGAAAGGAACCCAGTTTACATAGTCCAAGAGACTGCCTGGTGAAGTCGTAACTAAAGGAGAGGTGGCTACGTAAGCATGGTGAGTGGAAACACCTGAGATATTTCCTTGCAAAAAGATTCTTTTCATCTCAACTAAAACTTTATTTCATAAGTCATTCAGGTTCCATGTTTATAAGAATATTTGGGATGTTCCAAAAAAAGCATATTGTTTGAAAGGCTGGTCTCTGGGACCTGCTATGCTTCGAGAAGCTGGACCCAGACTTTTAAAGTCTTCAGTCTCCTACATGTCCCAGAAATGTTGGAAAGGTCATTATTCATATGCTTTTGAGGCATGCCAGATTCTTGGTCATTGTCTCTGCCTTCAAGTCCTTACCTACAAGTAATATATATTGGGGAAAGCATCCTACTTTTCTTTCAAGGCTCTAATATCTCTATCTGGACCAATTTTTTCTAGGGATGAGGTGATCTAGAGTAACAGCGTGGAGGGAGGGCATCCCCAAGGAGGATCTCACTCCTGCATCCTGACAGTGTTTTTAAAATTCAGATCTAAATCTGGATTCTACCACTACTCAATAAATGTTGAACTTGCAATATTTCAGAGGAAGTCCAAGAATGAACTCAAACATGACACCGGGTGCATCAGACAGTGTAGGTCAGGTTTGAGCCACCTTTAAGAGCAAACATGGTTGTCTCCCACACCATAAACTTTCCCTGTGCAGTTGACTACGACAATAGTTCCTCCAATTAGCTCTCTACCACAATCTGTGAATTTAACCTGAATTCTATGAAGTTGGTGAACAGGTGGAAATAATATTGTTCTATTGGTAAGTAGCTGAGCCACAGGTAATCAAGTAACTAGTCAAAGTAACAAGAATCCTTTATCACCTGAAATTCATTTCAGTAAGAAAAACATACCTGTCTCTTTATTTATTTATCTATTTTTCATTTTTCCATGAAAAAAAGATAAATAAATAAATAAATTCCAATTCTTTCACTGTTTAACCCCAGCTTTAGTAGAGGACTAGTTGATGCATATTTACTTTAAATAAGAAGTCCTGTAATCCACAAGCAAAATCATTGTTCAGCTAATGAGTTTACAGCTGCAAAGCCCTACATACATCTGCCTTTTACAATTTCTGTATGATGTCTGGCCAGATTTGAAGGGGAGGAAGTAAAAATATGGTATCCAGTAAATGTAACACTCAGACTCCTGGTATATTCATCTACAAACGCAGTTAGAAGCAAATGAAAATTTATAAAATTAAAGTCAAGGATGGATATTCTAGCTAGACGTTTTATTGCTAAAAGTAATTACCTTCCATCTCTGTTTCCCCCACTTCCCCCAGTCTATACTCACTGTTTAAAATAGATTGATGGAATGGTTAAGAATTCTCTCTGAGCTCCAGTGAGATTGTATCAATTATTTAGAAGTGCTAAAATTTTGGCAGGGACATAATCCACCTTCTCACTTTGAAGACAATCTGGAGATTAATACAAACATGCATTAAGGAAAGAAATTCAGGCAGGGTAAAGCTAGTGTGACAAAATGAACACTTGTACTCCACTATTGCAGCATGAGGAGAAGGGAATTAGCTGTCAGATGATAAACAGGATGAATTGCCTGCTTGTCATATCAAAAGCTTTTAGCTTTAATCTGAAGATAATGGATATATTGCGAGTTTTACAGTGATAAAGTTGAATTTTGGCTCATAGTGAGGAATTTAAAAATGAAGTGCCCTGCCCTTGATAGGAGAATTACTGAATACTTACTAATATATTTTAAGTTGTTTATTTACTATATACTATGCAGACAGGGAACATTATCTCAGTAATCTCAAACTGGGAGGGTGTCATTTTGGCCAAACTATGAGTCTTTATAAAACATTATGTATAAAGACACACATAAATATTAATTTATGTGTTGTTTATAATAACAAATAATAGATTGTAAAGTCAGAGATAAACTTATCATGAGATACATTAAGAAAGTATTCAACACCAGGAAATTAGGGCATAAATACAAGATCTCTGCAAAAACTGTTGAGATTTAAGACTGCTGTTGACCACCATTAGTTCATTACCATCTTCCCAGCTGAGTCACAGTAACAGATCAAATGATTGCTTCTAATCGATTTCAGTGTGGTCATTCAGCTTAATAGACCTTTAAATCAGAGAGCCTGGTGATTTAAACCAGTCTATCCGACATTCCAGTGAAGCAGACTAAGAATATTTGTACATTATGCTACCACAGTTCAGCTCTGGGAATGGTAACAAACAGATTTACAGCAATAATGAACAAACTAGACAGAAACTTCATAAGCTGCTCTAGCTAGGTTTACAAAAGCAGGAATTTCTGTGTCCATCCTTGGGTTGGTCATTAAAAATCAAATTAGAAAGGATATTTCTGAACATAATTTGATTAGCGACAAACTATCATAACTTTGAAAAGCAAATCTGGCCTCTCCATGTTATCATATGTGTAATTATGCAGGTGAGACAAACATAAATAGTTAGTAATTGACTTAGATAATTTTTCCTAAGTATATTTCTGATTTTTTTGTTTCTATAGTCTTGGAGAACCTCCTGATCGTTTAACTTACAACAGAATCAAGTGTTTGCTAACTTTTTAATGTGCCTTGCAACCATGAATCAACCTGTGATGGGCAAGGAGGATGAACTTTAGTATATATAAACAATAGTATGAATTAGGGGCAAAGCAATACCTTGTTCATGTATGTTTATGTTATGCAGGCACAAGGGGAGGTGGTGAGAGGTTTACTCTGAAACTCAAGGACTGTATGTCCCTACTAAGTGCAGGATGGTGGGAAGCAGCAGCTCCTCAAACCTGCAACCATGTGAATAGTGAAGGTGGTTTTAACTTCAAAATGCATGAAAGCTGGTGATGCTCCAATATCAGGGACACCAAGCCGTGTCGGAAGAACGTGCTTTCTACCATTGTCCTTACAACAGTCTCAGCAGAGACCAGGAACTGCTAACAGGAACACACTTCATCCTTTTCAGGGCAAAGTCATATGGACTATGAGATTAAAGTATCTTCTGCTGCTCCCAGGACCACCTTCTGTTGAAAGGAGGCTTAGGAAGCTGTAATGTTTCTGGTCATCACTATTACTCAGTGCCATGTCTTGTGTAAGTAGTAGTAATATAAGGCAAGTCTTAGCTGCCATCAAAATATCAAATGTAGGCAGAAAGTGTGGAACAATATAATCTTTTTTTTTTTTTTTTTTTTTGTCTTTTAAATGCTATTTAAACCACTCTATTTGGCTTTTTTCAAAAGTAAATCTTACCAGACTTGCTGGATACTCTTTGAGTATTTTCACAATTCCTTCTTATTCCATGACATTTGCCCCTGAAACATCCATGTGCTTTTTTCTCCATTAGTACTTCTTTAATCCTTCACAAATACATGCATGTAGTAGACAAAATGCTTCAATAACACCTTTGTATTCATTTTCAGAGGCAGCAGAATTAGAAGGCGTATCACGCTCAGTCCACATTGCTCTGTAGTACGATCCTGGCCGCGTGCCCCGTTGGGACTTCAGTAATACAGCTTGTTGCAAATCTTGCATCAGAACCTTGCTGAAACACAGTTTTGCTATAAATTGTAAAGCTTCTGTGGCTGGGTTTAGCTTCCAACAGAAAATTAAGGCTTTTTTTTTTTGGAAGCTGAATTGACAAAAAATTCCCCCCAATGAATTTTTGATGGTTTACAGGTAATGAAATATTCTACTTAAGAGGTTATGTACATGTCTTGTAAAGAAAAGGGGGGCTGAAAGTACAGTAGGTCTTCTGGTGCCCAGAGTGACAAGTGAAGCTGCACGCAAAGGTGAGCATTGCTGTGCAGCAGCGGTGTTGACTTTATCAATCCAAAGACAAGGGTTTAACTATAGTACTCCATAAGGAACATGCAGATGTCCTCCTTCTGGCTTGTCAAAAGAAAAAAACTTCAAATTGTAATATGATTTCTTTAACTGTTATCCCTCCTTTAGTAGATGGACTATTGTTCATTCTTTCTTTCAAAGGAAGTATGATCTTTGAAGGATTCTTTTTTCAATAATTCATCAATTACTTGAAAATCAAATTATGTTTGTCAATATTCTTTTCAATTGATATGTTGATTAAGGTTAGAGAAACAATTTGTTTTGAGAAACTCCTAAAGACGATTTATATGCTGAAACGAATCATATTTTATCTTTTCATTGGAACATTTACAAAAATTGAAAGAAAAATCTATAACAGCTTAAAATTGTTTCCTTTGAATTTTCTTCTACTCTTTTCCAGTCATCTGTTTTTGATTTTGTTACTCAAATGGATAGCATTAATCCTTTGAAATATTAATTTTCTGGTTTTTTTAAAGATTCTGGAAACTCTTGTCATAAATACAATCTGTAATCATTTCATTAAGCAATAATAGTTTGGTTACCAGAATCAGATTCTAAAACTTTTTTTTCCTGAATGAACCAATGTTGTTGGTTCTTCTTTTCAAACAGAAATGTACAACGTAACATTATTTCTTCATATGTTTTTAATAAGAGGAAAGTAGATTATCTATTTTGATAGCAAATAAGTGTTTACATTCCTTAAAAGAGTTTAGATAATTTAAACATTTTGATGGAAATAAACAGAAGGAAGTGAGCAAGTTCATTAAACTGATTACATGTCCTGATCTCATAGTCTTATCTAAACTTTCCTGTAGCTATATTACAGGAAACTTGGCACTCCTGGAGTATCTATGCTAAGTACTTGATTAAGGATTAAACCCCTTGGAATATAGAACTAAGGATCAATTATTTCGCACTAGATTTAGTCTGTAGTTATCAGAGAATGAATTTTAATCCTCAAGGGTTACATTTTTCCATCTTTTTCCTCGATAATTTTTCCCTTACTCACTTTTCTAAAAATCATTTTTTTAAATGTATGAAGCAGATGGCAAGATTGTTGTTATTTGTTTCTTGTTCTGAAGTTACATAAACATTTAAAAACAAGTCTTCTTTTGTTGATTGTTAGCATTTTAAACTTGTCAGTCAAGATGGGCATCTCAGGAATCAAACCTACAACTCTCGAATATAGCTCATACTCTCCCAAAATTTACATTGAGATCATCTTGCCTAATAAGGATCTGGGTATAAGACTCCTGATGCTCTAAGAGAAGAATAGAGATAGAACCATAGCAGGAAATAGCAGATTACACAGCATATGTGTTCCTTCATTGAGGAATAAAGCAGTTGTGTCACTGAAAAGAACAACAGGTGATCCAACAGAGATTAACTGCAGGAAATGCCAAAATAGTGGTGAAAAAAGAAATATAAGTAAAAATGCAATGGCATGCTTAGATTCCAAATTTCTGTTCTGACAGCTGTGATGGGATATACTTAAAATTTCCACATATGAGATACTAGCTCATATTTACCATCACCATCTACTGGGTTATTTGCATGAATAAAACCTCATTTTAATAGAAATTTGATTAATTATTTTAAGCCATTGACTCATGACTTTGTCGCTAGATAGAGATTATTGCAATCACCTCATCTCCTTTAGCCATGGTATCTAACGATCTGTTGCAATCGAAAGTTTGATATAGCTCTGCTTCACTGAGTATCTTCTAAGTCATAGATGGAAAAAGGAAATGCTATAGCAAAGGAAATGCTATAGCAAAGCAGTAGCTGTTTTTAACAGCCTAATGAAATAGACATTAAAAAATATTCACGGATTGTAAAAATACAGTTCCTCATTGTACTTAAGCTTACAGAGAAGTTTCCTATCAAAACTGCCTCTTTACACATGGCATAACTATATAAAAGAATCATTTTCTGAGATAAAAATTGTGTTTGTTTTTCTTTCACAGTACTTTTGATAGTTTGAATATTGTTTGATCACTTTAAGGAAAAGAGGAAAGATTAAAAGACAATCTCCAGGTTGCAAATGAGGTGTTTGGTAGTCATTTTGCTTTAAACTTCTCATTGACAAAGTTCTTATTGTATATGAATTTTAGGGCAAATTTTTTTTTGGAAACCCCATAAATATTATTTAACAGTGACAACTTAAGATCAAATTATAAAACTTGGATTGATAATGAGTTCAAAAGACTCCCAGGCACTTTGTGGATTGCATATATCAGGAATTATCTCAGGGAAGCACAGAAGCAGATCAACAACTTTGCAAAGTCATTGGTATGGAATGGGCTCTAGCTGATTTTTCCCTAACCACAAGGTAGTTAGGCTCAAGAAATATTTCAGAGACACGTGTTGTTTACAACTAACATGACTCTTCTGTTTTGTTGTGGTTCAAAATAATTCACTGACACAAATACCAACACCACTTTATGCATACAGTTCTTCAAAACAGGAGCCCAGAGATGCCAGCACTGCTTGTGCTCCTGACAGATTTTGTGATGTGAAGAAGTCTTAAAATGACCATTCTTTTCTTTCTTACCTATTGAGACTGAAAACTGTTTCAGAAGAGGAGCTTACCTGCAGCGTGATGTACAATCGGACTGTGGGTTCAACAGGCACCTATACATAGTTCCATCATTCCATCAGAATATTAAAAAAATATACTGCTAATGTTATGTATATCCAGTTAAAGAGCCAATGCAACAACCGTTCAGATCTGTCACTGAAAATTGTTAAGGAAAGTTGAAAAAACATATTTTCCTACAAAAAAAAGCACTAAATAGTTATTATTAATAATAACAGTAAGAATAAAGATCTACAAGTTTCAAGTATTACAAGAAGAAAAGAAGCCATTAAAAATGGTGATTGCTTGTATCTCTTTAAGGTTGATATCAACTTGACAACTCCAATGTTATCCTCCATCAGGCAAGTAGTAATTAGATCTCATACCTGCCCCCTCAAACTTGATGCATATTACAGTGCATATTAGATTCACTAACACTGGAATGGATTGATGTAGATTTTAGTGGGGGTGGTGGGAAGCAAAAAATACTTCAGGAGATTAGATCATAAATCACATATTATAGCATTCATTCAACTTGATATTCCCTTGTCAGGGTGCAGGTCAACTGTATCTTTATAACTGTATGTTATCTGATCTGTCAGCTAATTCAATTCCAAACTTCATTTGAATGAAAGAGTCTTCGGATGTTGTTTTCCTTGTGTCCTGCTGTCCATATTCACTCATCTCATGGTGACATGATTATGGTATTGGGGGAGGGGAAAGGGGTAATACATCATCCTCCAATTCAAGTTTTTAAATGAACACAGTTTGCCTTACCCAGCAACTGTCATTAAGGCATCTTGGAGCTTTTCAGATGTTTGTAAGGAAAAGATTGTGTTTGGGAGCTGGAGACAGGAGAAAGAAAAAATAATAAATCCTCATGTAAATTCCTTTTCCTAGATCCATTTCTATGAACTGCTCAAAGAGGAGGAGAAAAGACATGGCTTTCCACTTACTTGGTGGACGGGCAGTTTGGAGAAGTTCCAGTTTCAAAAGTGTTCATAGGGCAAGATGTCCAGCCTCATCAGCTAGTGTTATGGGGCAGGGGAAAGCCTACAACCCCATTGGTTCCAGTTTAAATCCTCGCAGGTTTTATTTTAGGCCATCAGTGGATAAAAATAAATAATCAGAACAGCAACTAGAAATTTTTTGAGGAAACTGGCAGTTAAATTGAGTTTAACGAGCTTCTTTTGGTCAAAGAACAAAACCAGGAGATCTCACACAGTCTTCTGAAATTCACTTCTTGGAGCTCGTGGGACCCATGAAGTGCTGAAAAAAACTATTAGCTGGTTCAGGGCACATCATGACTCCTAGGAGTCCTTGACAGAAATTGCATGTATCCTTTAACTCAAGGATTTACTGCTTTACTGTTCAGGAGTTCTGTACAAGGAAAGGCAGCTTGTTCTGTTGGTTCTGCACCTTCTGCAACACCACCTAAACTTTTGAGCTGCAACAACAAGGTGAAGATGTAGCAGTCACATTGTTCACCCAGACCACTACAGAGCTTTATCCTGCCTGGTCCAGTCTAAACCCCTGGTTCAACTTGAGGCCATT
>NW_009203397.1:0-16967 GCF_000690835.1 Fulmarus glacialis | reverse complement strand
TATATATATTATTTTATATTTTTACATAATATATATTCTGCATTTTTATTATACATAGATAATTGCATCTAGCTTTAATAAATTTCTAAAGCTCATAGAGGCATAACTGAAGTAGCTATATAAGAAACAGAAGTCCTTTAAATTGGAGAAGAATAATATATAAGAGCAGATTCCTCTTAAATCTTAGAAATTTGATTGTCTCCACCTCCTTACCTCACCTTTATTATCAGCATACCACTTCGCAAAATTTCAACATTAACACATATTCTGGTGATTAAAGCTTGAAACAACAGAGTAATTATTATGGTACACCTGAGGATTCTGGGGAGAGCCATTTTGTCATTTTGAATTGGGCAGAAACTCTGACTTAATTTTCATAGTGGCTGCAGGAATTATAGCAAGATTGTGAATACAAAGAACTATGATCTTGCATGTCTTTTCTCCATGAATCTCTAAAAATGAAGACAAAGCTCTCTCACCTTCATCTCAGTAAAAAAAAATTAAAAAAAAACTTTTTCAGCTTCAGTGGGGTTTTTCTAACAAACAGTTTATCCTTTCATCTGTTCATTCATCTGTTGTGATTAAATATATGTATATACATACATCAGTTAGGGAATTAGAGAGAGCTGTGGTGGAAGTGTTTAGAATACTGACAAATCAAGCCTCTTTTTAAAACTGAACTTTACAAAAATCTTTTGTTAGCAAAACACCATTGGTGTGAATGGTCAATTCTTATAAAATATTGATCTTCATTGCTGTGTATACAGAACAGTTAGGCTCTGAAAGTTAGATTCTAAGTTAGCTGTGGGTGTGCAATATGCAGTTGATGCTGTATATTTAGCACTGCTGGCTGCAGTTCTTGGTAGTTCTTAGTCACTGAAGCCAAAATGATCAAGCCTAAGAGCAAGAGAAGTTGGAATTGAAGTGGGAGGTCTCCTTTGCTCCTGATACTGTTTATCATTTTTTCAGTTTTGCCGGTCAAACTGGGAGGATGCCCTACCTATTTGCAATGTCTTGTGCTTTGCTCTTTTTTGTTTGGGCAGCTTTTGTTACTTGGGTATCTCATACATACAGGTACATCTATCTTTCTTTGCCCCTTTGGTAATCATATTGCTCACTTTGTCTGGCTATGCCTTCACAGTGTCACAAAATACTAATTGATAGTACTCTCATAACAACAAAACTCTCTAGCATTGTTATCTGTTTGCTAAAGCAGTTGTTTAGTACTTCAGTAAAATTATATTTATGTTCAAGGCAAGCTAATATCAGTTACATCCTGCTTAATTAACTTATAAGTGTCACGGGTCTCTGCCTAGGCTACACCCCACTCTGATCTCTGGTGTTGCTATATGTTTCAGGAATACTGACCTTTGTGTTTGAAAAGTCCAGTTCCCTTTTGGACTGACAGAAAGACAAAGAATAATTTGTATAATTTAATAATGTATACAGTTTCCCAACTAGCCTTTGAGACTGAATGATAGCTTGATTTCAAGACTATCTTGTTAGGTAAATCTTAATGTGGTCACCTTTCAGCGGCTAAGATAAAGCAGCTAAGATAAAGCAGGAAATACATTATTCTTACTTCATAGACACTAAACATTACTGCCAGCTGACAATGAGATGCCTTTATTTATGTGATATTTTGTCTTCATGTTTTGTTTTTCTTCTCTAAATAGAAGGAAACTTTAGTACCGAAGATTAGTTCTGCTGTTATTAATTGTTGCTTCCCTTTTACAGAATAATTTACTATCTCCCTTTCCTGTGAATAGAAAGACATTTAAAGGTATATTCCCTCATCACAATTCTTGGAGTTTCACAGTATGCAAAATCTTATTGCCTTTGTAAAAACATTTTAAATGGAGTATTGTCAGATCACGTCTCACCCAGGAAAGAAACCATGGTGAGCTGAATTTGCTATCCATTAGCTTAAATGTTTAAATTAGCTTCTTATTATTAGGATTGTAAAATATTGAAAAGTGTTGAACAATTCAAGCATGGATCATGTATCTCTGATGATGTCCATTTAGCAAGAGTTATGCTCTGAGTTGAACTAAATGAACTGCGGAGATCTATCCCCAGCAAACTTTTTGTGATTCTATGATTCTCCACTTTTTCCATCACACTTCTTTCAATGTAAACATCTAAATTTAAAATAAAGAGTGAAAAAAGCACATTTAAGAAAAAAAATCTCCTGGTACTCTGAAGACAAACTCTCCTCCATAAGCTAAGGAAGAAGTGAGATGTAACATGGAGATTAGTACCAACTGATTTTATTTGAACAACAACAACAAAACAAATTAATTAATTTCATTTGATTCATAACCTGCAGCCAACAAATTAGGATGCTTACTTGCCTGTATGTTCCCCAAGCATCCTGCCGGATATCAGCGTTCTCTGCCATGTACTGAAATTGTCATTGACGGAACTGCAGAACTTTCAGAATTAGAGACCACATCATTATAAAAGATACATTGTTTACATTAAACTTGGCCTTTCCCGCTATTTAATTTACTTTGAGTTTATTGCTATCAGTGATTTCCTTCTCATTTATTGTGCAGTACCCCTCTTTAGGCCACACTTTGAGACAGAGGATTTATTTCTTTATTCAATTTCTGAAGTTAATTGCCAATTTTTTCTAATGTAATCTCAGTACTCTTGAAAATAAGTTTTCACCTGCTTACATAGCAGCTTCATATTGGCAGATACCAAAAATCCCACAAAACAACAAAACCTCTTGGATCTACCACATGGTAAAATCATAAAATTACTGTGACTTTTTTTTCTCCTTCCTTCTGTTTTTTTTTCAGAAATAAAAAATGTTAGCTCTTTTCACTAGGTCCTTTTTCCTTCCAATGCCTACCTTTTAACTTTACAGATACGCCCTTTCATGTTTAGATTTGATCAAAAGTGCATTCAGATCTCTGGAAAGGTTTCCCCTTTTCATTTTTTTGTTACAGCAGCATGGATCAGAAGTCATTCCAGCAGTGTCAAGACAAGAGACCCACTGAATAAGGCTTAAGTTGTACAATGTCCACCTTAGGAGGCCAGATAAGACTTTTCTAAATTGAACAGGATGTTGTCTTCAACAGTGACCTGCCATTGAAAAAGGCATCTTTATTGTGAAAAAGAAAATCTTTATGAAGACAAAAGTCCTGAAAATTGCTCCATAAACTTTGTTAATTACAATTATAACAGTCAGAGGTCTTTTTGGTAAAATAGATTTACTCTAAGAAAGAAAAGACTGAGAGAGGGAGATCGCAACACAGCAGGTTATTCTTATCCCTTCATTTCAACACTAATCTCTTGAGTAAAATGTTTCTATAGCTATATGGATTATGCAAGGAGATGTCACCTTTGCTGGGATAATATAGCTCATTTGGAGTATTAAAACTCACATATATGCTCAGAAATCTCCCTGATAAAATTGCAGGATAGCAAGGAATGCCCACAAGAGGAAACAGTTAATTAGCCAAGAAATCTACAACAATTAAAATATAACAACAACAACAACAACAACAACAAAATTTAATTTAACAACCTCTTGAGGATTTGCTTGTTTTAACAGTTGATTCAAATTCCATCCTCTAATGCCCAAATACTGTAAAAAATGATGACCGCAGTTACAACCTGCTTTAAGCAAGTGCACAGAAGTATTTTCTGTTGCTGCACAAGTTATTTGTATGGTAACAAAGTCGCACCGTGACCTGTCCATTGCCCTCAGAAGCTAGAATCAGTCCAAAAAGCATTCTCTGATCAGCTATTTATGATTGTGTTATAGCTTGTTCTCCCAAAAGTGTTTCTTCTTCAAATTGAATAGTTCAGGCTAACTTAGTTTCTCATTTCATGGAAGCCATTTCAACTTTCTCACCATCTTTATAGCCATTAGCTCTTACTGAAAAACTGTCATCACAATCGCTTAAGTATTTAAGATGTTTTGTGTCGGATTCTATTCAAGCTTTAGGAATGATGAAGCCCTTGGTAAATCCATTATGTCAGATACCAAGAGATTTACACTTGTTTATACAGTTCAGTGAATGAATAGAAGAGAAAGTAGTTGCTAAAAGCTTGTGTCTAGGGACAAATTTCAGAAAAGATGTATGAGGAAAACCAGGACAATCAGAGAGAAACAATAGGACAAGGAAACAGCTGAACTCCAAGGAAAGCATCGAGGGAAGGAGCAGAGGCAGAATGCAGATATTCAGGAGCAGTCTAGACCTGAATGGTTCAAGTAAAAGGACTGGGAAGCTGACAATACAACAGGTGAAAAAGAGTGTTGTGCAGCAACACCTAGAATCAGACCCGGGGTTTAAAGATCGTCAGGTTCCCTGACTTCTTGAAAGTACCCAATAGCTTCTCCTCTGTGGAAATCAGCTGTGCATGATAATATCATCAGTGGCTATATTGCTGGGGCATAGCTAAAGTTTGTATTCATGACAACATTAATAACCATTCTTGCACAAGGAAAAGAAAAGGCTCCCAGATCCTTCTTCTGAAAGCAGTGAAGAAATATACATTATGCAAGAGAAAATGTGGTGGATCCAATACTGAGTAAGTCTGTGAATGGAGCCAATTTCTATTGTATTACTTTCCTAAGTTGTCCTGGTTTCGGCTGGGATAGGGTTAAATTTCTTGCTAGTGCTGTGTTTTGGATTTAGTATGAGGAGAATGTTGATAACACACTGATGTTTTCAGTTGTTGCTAAGTACCCTCCTAGTCCAAGGACAGCTCCCATGCCTACTGACTGAGCTAGGTACACAAGATGGGAGGGAACATAATCAGGACAGCCAGCTCAGCTGGCTAATGGGGTATTCCATACCATGTGACATCATGCTCAGTATATGAATGGTAGGCGTGATCCAGGAAGTACCGATCGCTACCTGGTTATCGGTCAGCGCGGGTGGTGAGCAATTGCATTGTGCATCACTCATTTTGTATATTTTATCATTATCATTATTATTCTCCCTTTTCTGTTTTATTAAACTGTCTTTATCTCAACTCACGAGTTTTTCTCGCTCTTACCCTTCCGATTCTCTCCCCGTCCCACTGGGGGGGGGGAGTGAGTGAGCGGCTGCGTGGTTGGTTAAACCACGACATAAGTAAACAATAGTCAAGCAAAAATGAGTTTCGTTTTCAATTGTTGTACCTGTGTCTAAAGAATTCTGTCACAATATTTAGGCCAAGTGTTGACTAAATACAAAATGCTAAATATCTATTTATAAAATCATAATACATGCTAGAAACTGTTACAGAAATTAAAAAGAGTACAATTCTTATGACAAATGGATAGCTGTGTGAAAAAAAAATGCTAATTCTGAGTTAGAGATACAGGATTACATCTAAATGATTAATTCCTGGCAGAAAGAAGATGACTGAGAAAAGAGCTCTGGAGGTGGGAGAGTATCCAAATAAATCTGATTGGGCTCACACATCAAATATTTTTTATTCAAAAACTCCATAGAGAGAAATAACTTTTTTTATCATTATTCTTTCATCTAATCTAAAGGAACTTTTTGTGTGCTGAATATTTCTATTTCCTGGCAAGTCCTATATGTTTACTCTTCAGTGGCCTACTGATGGGCAACTTGCCAGTATCTTGATTTGATCCTGTACCACTGAAGACAGCAAAACTGTACACTGATCTCATTTGGTTCAAGATCAAATTCTTAGTCCTAAACCTTAAACAATACCAATTAAGAGTGACATGTCAGCTAGAATAATATCACATAATTTACTCTTACAGTCTGTGTATGGTGAAGAGTTGACCCCTGTTGTGGAACTACTCAGCAAAGAATTCACCCAAATAGTGGTTCACTATCTTCTCAGAGTTGTTTGTATGGATTGGATCTTCAATATGCAGCTATAGGGCCAGCCTCATAGTATATGTATAGAAGTAATAAGGAGAGGAAATCTTGGGAAGGTTGTTCAGATCATGAGCTTAACCAAAGTGATCTGGATTCATTACTGCAGGTGTATTTCTTCCCCAAAGCAGTTGACCTCTGGGTAGGTGCGTTTCACTGCATCCAGGGATTCAGGTTCCCCGAGTTTCCAGATGCAAAGGTTGAGTACAGTATGTTGTTCCTCTCTGGTCTGCACAGATGGGTTTCTTCTCAGTGTGCAAAAGATTGGTGTAAATACAGAGCTGGGAGATGAGTAGGAATTGCTCTTGGCTCCTTTGGTTTCTACCCAAACATAGTGAAACTAGTTACCCAACTTGGATGCTGAACTCAGATGGCTGAAGTCAGGTAGTGGGAGTACTTCCCTCTCCCTGTATTTCTTAGTATTGTTCTATACATAAGAATCTATTTTACAAAATCACTATTTTTCCTCTTTAAATTAAAAATAGGGATTTGAGGTTTTTTTTTTTAAGATGCCTCATGTGTCATACCAGCTACCTTGTTGTTTTTGAATCACTCACTGTGTTCTAGGCTTGACTGTACTCCCACTGAAGATGTTGAGAGGAGTAATTTATTTTTGTTACAATAAGAGTATTATTATGAATATTCATATTAAAAGAATTTAGAGCAGCATTTGTTCTTTGTACTGAAATATTCCAACCAAACATCCATTCTGCAGTCAAGCAGACTGTTCATGAAAAAGTACAGAACAAAAAAAAGCAAACTTTTCTGGATAAAATTTATCTAAATAATCTAAATTTATCAGAGAAATGGAAAATATTCAGATTTTTAAAAATGGATTTTCTTGTCTATATTTTTTCTATTATTAAAAAATTAAAAAGAGAAATCAACAGAAAGATATCTATTAAAAAATTAAATACAAAGTGAAAAGTTACAATAAAACTAGTCATTATATCAGCATTATCTATTTTTCATGTATTTTTCCTCTAATTCTGATATATTAATTTTAGACACTTGCTTTCAACTTCTTTCAGAACTTTGAAAGCATTGAGAATCATCAAATCCTAATGATTATAAGCCTCATATCAGAGATCTGACTTCCATAAAAAGATAAAAGTGATTTACTCAGCAAGGTGTGTTCCCCATGCCAACTGTGTATTCTTCCAAGATGCATGTAATATGTCACTCTGATTAGCTCTTCAGCTTTGTACAGGTTTCGTGGAGATTGTGTTATATCTCATTTGTTTAACAAATAGAAGAAACTTTATCGGCCATATATGTGAATGATAGACTACATAAATATGAATGACAGTTTTAACATCTCTAAGGAAAATTTAGACTTATTTAAATAATTTAGTATCCACTGATAACCAGATTTCTATTAGTAAAACATAGATAACAACAAACTTTACAGGACACAATAGAAGTAAAATATGTACTACTTTAAAGGACTTTATGGCGCCTGTTTCTCTTCCCCAATGGACACCTGCTTTCAATAAAAGTCTATATGAAGTCAAGACTCAACCAAATTTCCTCCAGAATTCTCTCTTTGAGGAGTATCCTTGTGTAGCAAGCACAGTTTGCAGAGCAGCTGACAAAGTTTAGTCTTTGTGGCTGTCTTCCTCTACCACACTGACTCTTGGATCCAGAAGCAACGTAACACTAACCTATAAATCTAGAACGAGTAGAATGACTAATGGCTTATGAAATAAATACTGTAATTCTTTATTGACTAATGGCTTGTGAAATAAGTATTGCAATTTCTTATTTACTTCATTTTTTATTAGTCTCATCCTAAGTTAGAAAAGGTTAATATATGAGTTAATACTTTGTCAGAGTAAGCTTTCTTACTTTAGTATTTATTTACTTTAACTTTACTGAGATTTTACTTATTTTAGGCTTTATTTAAAAGGAAATAAATTTTGAAGCTACATCTTAATTATCAATGAAAAGTGTCTTAACACACTGCTTGAGTGTTGGCTGTTTGGGAATATTGTGTCAATGCATGGATGTGTTCAATGTAAAATAAGATTTATTATTTGAATACTAAAAAGCACAGCTAAAAGCTTGTACAGCATAATGTATAAATATCGTTACACACACTACCTGTATAAGAGGTAGGAACATCAGTTTTTCTGTCTTGGAACATGTGATATAACCATGAATGGTTTCACAGAGTAAGACAACATCAGAGAAGATAAGTGATCGTCCCTTTGTACTTAGCACTAGTGAGGCCACACCTCGAATACTCTATTCAGTTTTGGGCGCCTCGCTACAAGAAAGACATTGAGGTGCTGGAGTTCATCCAAAGAAGAACAACAAAGCTGGTGAAGGGTCTAGAGAACAAGTCTTATGAGGAGCAACTGAGGGAGCGGGGGTTGTTTAGCCTGCAGAAAAGGAGGCTGAGGGGAGACCTTATCACTCTCTACAACTACCTGGAAGGAGGTTGTAGCAAGGTGGGTGTTGGTCTCTTCTCCCAAGTAGCAAGACAAGAGGAAATGGCATCAAGTGCACCAGGGGAGGTTTAGATTGGATGTTAGGAAAAATTCTTCACCGAAAGGATTGTTAAGCATTGGAACAGGCTGCCCAGGGAAGCGGTTGAGTCACCATCCCTGGAGATATTTAAAAGATATGTAGGTGTGGCGCTTAGGGACATGGTTTAATGGTGCACTTGGTAGTGTTAGGTTGACAGTTGGACTCGATGATCTTAGAGGTCTTTTCCAACCTAAATGATTCTATGATTCTATGATCATTTATAGGATTAATAGTATGTGGTAAGGTATATCAATATTTCTTGTCAGAAGATCTTACTAAGTGGAGGGTCACAGGATGAAAACATCTGAAGAAGCACTTGAAAGGCTATGAGGAAGCTGCCAGAGGAGAATAAGTTGGGTGAGTACAACTGTCCTTGTCCCTCTAATTGGAAAAGTGTCCCATGAGCTTAGGAAATGCCTAAAAGGATTTTAGGCTACCATGGCCATCAATGACTACCACTGATCTGGTAGTCAACATATGGGAACCAAGGGGGGGCTGAATGCATGGTGGAAAAGGTGATCAAAGTTGTCACTCGTGTATATAGCCTAAATGATTGACATAAGGAAAGAAATGTTTTTCATTACATGAAATGGAGGAAATCAGTAAAAATTTGTAGGCAAACTCTCACCTGGAGGTCTGGCTGCCAGGGCTCCGGGCCAGCTCAGAGCCAGGGCAGCTGAGGGCATCCTCCTTCCCCCGGGGAGCAGCTCCCAGGCAGCACTGTGGGGAGGTCGTGGCCAGGGCCCACCCCAGGCCATGAGAGCTGCTTTCCAGCTGAGGCTCTAAAGTCTGAGCTACAGCCCCCATTGAACCACAGCCCTCCCCTGCTAGACCCTGCTCATGGGTCCCACTGAGCTGGGCCGGACCAACAAGTTGATTGCCTGGCCTGGCCTTGGGCCATCCCCATGGAGATGCCTGATGCCTGGGACTGGGGCTGCGCCTAGCTGCACTGCTCCTGCCAGGGGTGGTGGGACAGGCCCTGGCCACAAGGCACTTCAGGCTCCCGGTGCTCCTGGGACGTCCCAACAGTGCCTGGCCTCCAGGAGCCACCAGCTCCCATCGTGCCCTGGAAATATTCTTCCTGTTTTGGATGCGTCAGCAGGGTTCTACAGGTGGACATTCAGCCACCTATTCTGGGAGACAGGCCCAAAATTCCCCTAGGCTGCTCAACCCCTTCATGGTCTACATGAAGTTTACTACGGTTTACTTAAATGTTGCTTCAAACTGAGGAAAAATGCAGGATGATCATGGCCAAGGAACAAAATAAATACTTTTTAATTTTATTTTATGTTTATCTGTTACCTTTACCATTAGTCTCACTTCTCTGAGATATAATTTCTACAATAGATTAAAGGTAGTGTGATCATTTGTAACTGCCAGCTGAAATCTTGTGGGACTTCACATATCAATATGATAGAGCTAGGGGGTTTAAGCAATTTGCAGGAAAGTTTGGCTTTGGATTTGTCATAGGAAATTCTATTATGTTTTAACATTTTGGTCAAAAGAAAGAAAGAAAGAAAGAAAAAAAAAAAGAAAAAAAAAGAATAATTAGACTCCTGTCCATGTTCTTAGAACTATTACTTTTCAGAGTAACTACAGAAACACGAGGACCTCTTGCTTGTATTTTCTTCAAAGAGGAAAACTAGAAATCTAATGACAGAAACTAATGTCAGAGAAAAAGTTTTACCAAGGCATAAGGAGACGGGTAAAACCAAAAAAAAAAAAAAAAAAAAAAATCAATTTCCTTTAGAGTTCTGAGTTTTACCACCAACTCTTGAATATAACAAATGCACAACTAGGAGGGAAATCAGTCAGCAAGGACAAACAGAAACATAAATGGTGGTGTATGAGGTTGCTCTATACTTATAATCTGTCAGCCGGGGTCAATCAATACTGAAATGAAATGAGGAGAAATAAGTAACACCTTGATCCTACTTTCAGAATGAGGAAGTCTGGAAGTCCATAAAACTGCCTGAGAAGACATCTATTAGATTAAAACAAACCATTGCAACATGTCCCAGGATATAAATACTGTTAGAGAAAATGGTTTTCCTGTTTCTTGTAAAAAGCAGAACTGATACTTCAAGTGATAGAAATTTACTTAGTAAATTTATTTAGAAGGTACTCATAGTGGTAAGACCCATTTGTGAGAACACAGAGATTATAGTTTCCTGCCTAATTAATTATTACTAACTCATCTTTATTCAGAATTTGATGATAATATTACAAACTAAGTAGTCAATGATTAGGCAGGAGCTAGTACTAGGTAAACCTTTTCTTTTTTCATCTTGATTATAAAAGCTGATTTTGATAGCTTAATGTAAGAACCTAATTCAAGGAATATAAACATTAATATTTATTTGGAGACTTAATTTGCACCCAGTGTGCACTGCAAATGAATACTGCTTTGAACTACTGCTTTTAACAGCTAGGATTATTTAATGTAGCTGAAAATGAATTGTCACGTTTGAAAGTATCCTAAATAGTAAGACATGCATATATTCCACCTTGGAAAGTCTGTTTCCTTCCCGTTATCACCATGGTCCTGTGATGCATCAATCTGTTGATGCACATGACTAGTATCCAAGTATTACAAACGTTGCATGACATATCTAACAATCTTCTGGTCACCTCTTTCAAAAGTGTAAAGCCCTGAGTTTGCATAAGAGAGATGAGGAAGTTTCACATGTATGTAAACAGAAAATTGAATCTATGCAATGATGGAAACCTGAAAGTTAAGGGCACAACACATGAAATGTATTATGTCAGTAACTTCATTTTTTTCTTTTTCTGAAGAAATACATTGATCAAAACTATTGTGCTGCCATTCCATTATATGCATTCGTGATATCTGTGACTTGCTTATTTTAGGCTATAGAGCTCACGACTAGTTCCTTTTTCACACTGGGTTGACATGAATGGGCTGGGAAACTGCTTTTTCTTTTTTTTTTTTTTTTCTATAAGGTTTCTGAATCATTATTCAAACCATTTTTCTCTACTTTTCTAGAAGAAAGGTTTTGGTAATGCCAAGAACATGTTAAGATTAGGAATGCAAATATTTCTGGCTATGAGCCACCTGTGAGGAAATTATTACTACATAATAACTACTTGTGCTGGTTTTGGCTGGGATAGAGTTAATTTTCTTCATGGTAGCTACTGTGGGATTATGTTTTGTATTTGTGCTGGAAATGATATTGATAATACAGAGATGTTTTAGTTACTGCTGAGCAGTGCTTACACAGAGTCAAGACCTTTTCTGCTTGTCACACCGCCCCACCAGCGAGTAGGCTGGGGGTGCACAAGAAGTTGGGAGGGGACACAGACTGGACAGCGGACCCCAACTGGGATATACCATGCCATATGATGTCATACTCAGCAATATAAAGCTGGGGGAAGAAGAAGGAAGGGGGGGACGCTCGGAGTGATGATGTTTGTCTTCCCAAGTAACCATTACACGTGATGGAGCCCTGCTTTCCTGGAGATGGCTGAACACCTGCCTACTGATGGGAAGCAGTGAATGAATTCCTTATTTTGCTTTGCTTGTGTGCATGGCTTTTGCTTTACCTATTAAACTGCCTTTTTCTCAACCCAAAAGTTTTCTCACTTTTACCCTTCCTCATTCTCTCCCCCATCCCACCAGGGGCGAGTGAGCAAGTGTCTGTGTGGGGCTTAGTTGCCAGCTGTGGTTAAGCTACAACACTACTATGCAATTGGAACACTTGAAGTTCCATTATTCCTTCACGTTTTTAAAAAAAATCAAAGCAAAACAATTATACAATTGTGTTTATTCTGTATGATTTAACATATGTCTCTAGAGTACCCTGTATCCTGTTTGATTCAATCATTGGCATATGCATTTACTCACAGCAGAAAACCAACAGAAAACAAATACGATAGTTTTGTTGATTCTTTATACTCTCTCTTCATGGTTATTGACCCTAGCCAACAGCCAAGCACCCACACATACACTTACTCACTCCCCCACACCCTCCAGTGGTACAGGGAGAGAATAGTAAGAGCAAAAGTGAGAAAAATTGTAGGCTGAGATAAAATGTTAATAAATGAAGAAAAAAAGAAGAAAAAAAAAAGTTATGTGAAAGCAATCACTCATCACCTCCCACAAGAAAACTGATGCCCAGCTAATCTTTCAGCTACAGCTACCTTGGAAAACACCGATTTTTATTTTTGATTGCAACATCACACAGTACAGAATATCCCTTTGGCCAGTTCAGATCACTTGTCCCAGCTGTGTATTTTTGCTCTGTAATTACACAGCAGCTACCACTACACGGTTCTCTCACTGAAGTTTATAGAGATCACAGGAATGCAACTAAAACAGAGAAGAGTAATCCCTAGGGTTTTTGTTTTTAATTGTTACAGCACAAGACTCAAGGCAGTCATCCAGTAGGTTTTGAAGAAAGTCTGATTTCAGAAGCGCTGTGTACACATAAGGTTTTAGTTCTATTTGCTCAATTATTACCTATGAGTACAGTTAAAATAGGGGAATCCCCAGATATAAGTACAATGAAAAGGTGGGAATTCAAACATTGAAGAACTTAAAGCAGTACAGAAGTTATAAAGAGAAAGAAAACAAACAAACAAACCAGCAAACAAAAAAACCCCAAAATTTTAAAATTTAGGACAAATTTTGGGGAGTCATGAGCAGTCTGGATTTTGGAAATTAAAATAAGACTCGTATAGAAGTGTTTAAATCCTCAAAACATAGATAACATTGTCTTCAAAAGCTAAAGGACTTCTTCAGTCTTTTTTTTCTAGAAACTGAAAAGTGAACAACTAAAATTTATTCATGTATCTTTCTTCATATATTGTGTAGGCACTGAACAGGTGAATGATGGAACTGTCTATACCCTTTGAGGTCATGAATTATCCCATTAAAAATAAAGTTATAATAGATTTCTGCAGTATTAGGAAAAACAGATATAGCTGGGATATCACTATATAACTGGCCTTTACAAAACATGCTCTATCAGTATTAATTTGCTATTAACTACATTTATATGTAATAATAAATATTAGAAATACTTTTTTTTTTTCCTCTTATGTTTTGATGTCTGATTACTTATGCCCTTCATTCCAAATCATTCTAAAATCATCTCTACGGACATTAATCTCCATCCTTTTTATCCCAGTTGTAAACATTTCATAGAATCATAGAATCTTTTACATTGGAAAAACCTTTAAGATCATTGAGTCCAACTGTTAACCTAACACTATCAAGTCCACCACTAAACCATGTCCCTAAGCACCATGTCTACACGTCTTTTAAATACCTCCAGGGATGGTGACTCAACCACTTCCCTGGGCAGCCTGTTGCAATGATGTAATAGAAATATATCTATAAACAGCATTTGAAGCTTAATGGATTGTCAGTCTCTCTTCTGACAGTCTCTTTGTCATCATAGAAAACTTCAAAAAGTTTTATCAAAATACAGAGAAAACATGAAGTGGGATTTTTGAACATCAGATAGAACTTTACGCCTTTAAAAGTAACTATTAATTTCTGTAGATTTTAAGTCTTATGTTCATTCAAACCTGAATTATTTTTCAGCGTGTATAATATTTACATAGCTTTAAGCAGTCTTTTTTTGTCTTTCTTTCTTACTTTCTTTTCAGATTTCCAAGAGAGGAGGCTTGATTCACACATGGTCAACCTCTACTTCAGCAATATAGAACAATACTTAACAAAGCTGACAGCTATGCTGTTATTTCTTTTTGGATGACTAATGGAACCGTAGGCTCTTAAATGATATAAATGGGCAAAGATGTAACATTTAAAAGATTAATTAGTAAATTTTGTAGAAAAAAATAATTAATTTCCTTGACAGAAAATTATGCCATTGTGTTTTACCTGAACTGTTTACTGCAACTCTGATGATGTATTTTCTAAAAAATACCTCTCAATATGACCTTATGCAGTATATTGTTCTGTAACTTCAATGCATATTCTAGCTCTACACATCCAAAGTTAAATTACTACTGGATGGCCTTTTGAAAAAATCACAAAGATTATAACAGAAAACAGTAAGTTTTCTTCAGCCAGCCTATGGAATTTGTGAGAGAAGCTTATGAATGGCAGAGAGTTTTATAATGTGCTTTAAAAGACTTCCAGAAATTCCCTATTAAATTCAGTATGCTTTTCAAAGATGTTTTTCAACTGAAATATGTCATGTGATTTTCTATTGGGTTTTTAAAATGGGTAATTAGTTTAGCAATTGGGTAAAATTTAGTAAATGGATAATTAGTAATATATATTTAAACCAGTTTTTCACATATATGGAGTCTCATGTGACAAGAAACTTGATGTAAAAGTCATATTTGAAATAATTAGTGATTTGTTCCTTTTTTTTTTTCATAATTTCATCATTATATATGTGGCTGATTATTGCAGCAGTCATTAATAAAATAAGGGAAAACCTCTTAAAGAATAAATGTAATTGAATTATTCAAATACTACTTTTTCTTCATTAAAAATAAATGAGCTACAATTTTGCTTTGTATTAGGTTACTCACAATGCAAACTTCAAATTCTCATTTTCTAGCTAGAGTCTGACAAGAAATATATGGACATTTTCTATAAATTTAAACAGGTTTTGCCTACTAAGAATACATTGAAATCTTGACAAGCTGAATTTAAACAAACTTAGTGATACCACTGTATTTCCACTCATATAATATTGAACACAGGGCAACGACGTTTAATAAAACCAAAGTTTGATTTTGATATTTGTAGTAAAGCAAAAATACCTGGGAATATATAACAGTATTGTCAACTGAGCTTCAGTGAGCATAACAAAATACTAACTTTGCTTAATTTCCAGGATAGATGTAGATGCAGTGACTAACTCCTACAAGGTAGCTGGAAATATAATCTTCAAACATTTTTAAAAATAATTTTGCTTTTACACAGTGAACTCCTTATGGCCGTGATCATCTTTCCATTCTGCAACTGTACACTGCTCAGCACAGTAGTAATTTTATAATCCACAACTGTGGTTCCTTAATGTTACCAAAACACAGTTACGGACTACAATCATTTTAAGATGATGTATGGATACCCATTGAACTTCAGTATGAATTAATAATAAATGTATGGATTAATTACTTCTTATAACTTACTCATATTTAGTGCAAATTGACATTTTTAGCATCCTAAAATATTTGTATTTATATAAACATTGGTATCCGGTTTATTCAGTAATATGAAGTAATGCTGATGACTTTCCCATGATGCAATTACACTAACTGCATTGTCACTACAGAGTAATTCATATTAGTACACATTTGAAGCATAACAGAGTCTTTGCTTGTATTTGTCCTAATCCTAACTGAATCTCAATTGCACAAAAAACTATGTAAATTTAACAGGATTGGATATACTAGCAGAGGATGAACTGGGAGCTGTCTTCAACCTAGCACCCAGGACAGCTGAGCCAAAGCCCCGCAACAGCACCCAGAGGAAGCGATGAGTGACAGTAGTGAGAGACTCCCTGCTTCAGGGGATAGAAGCCCCCCACCTGCTGATCTGACTGCTATCTAGGGAAGCTTGCTGCTTGCCCAGTTTCAGATCCAGGAGAAAGGCTTTAACATAGGATGGGGAGGGAGATGATGACTTACAAATAAGTGAGGAAGTAGTGGACCATGATGGCAAGCAACTGGTGCAAGGTGGTATGGACAGGAGAAACTTTATGATCAGCAAAACAAGTTTGAAGGGGTCCCATCCCATCCACACAAGTAAGGAAGTGCAAACAGGAATTCTGTGTGCAGTTGCAAGACTACAATCTCACTGAGGTGTGGTGGGTTAGCTCACAAAACTAGAGTGGTATAATGAGAGAATACCTACTGCAGGAAGGCAGACCAGGAAGGCAAGCAAAGGAAATTGCCCTTGATGTCAGAGACAAACTGGAGTGCATGGAGTTGCTTTGGGATGGATGATGAGCTAGCTGAGAGTTAATGGGTCAGGATTAGAGGCCAAACCAATGTAAGCAATGTGGTGGCGTGTGTCTGCTAAAAATTGCCTGATAAGGAAGTAAAAGCAGATGAGACCTTCTTCACAGAAAAGGAAAAAGCCTTATGCCCACAGGCTCTGGTCTCTGTGGGGGACTTGAGCCACCCCAATATCTACTGGAAACACAAAACAGCAGAGCACAAATAATCCAGAAGTTTTATGATGACAACACAGGTGATCGAGGAGCCAACCAGGGAGATGCTCTGCTGCACCTCATACTTACAGACAAGGAATAACTGGTTGCGAATGGGAAGATGTGGTGCAGTTGGCTACAGCATGCTTGTTGGAGTTAGGGATCCCAAGAGAAGGGAACAAGGCAAGTAGCAAGATCACAACCCTGGACCTCAAGAGAGCAGACTTTGCCCTGTTCAGGCATGTACTTGGAAGAATCCCAAGGGCCTTGAAGAGAGGATGCTCCAGTAGAGCTGTTCGATATTCAAGGATCACCTTCTCAAAGCTCAAGAATGATCCATCTACAACTACCTAAAAGGAAGCTGTCGGTCTCTTTTACAAAGTAACAAATGATAGGAAAAGAGGAAATGGCCTCAAGT